>NW_027498696.1:0-137399 GCF_021521415.1 Bidens hawaiensis | reverse complement strand
GAACACTAGAGATTATTTGAACAAGTTTAAAACTAAGTCACTAGATTGTTTCTTTGTTGGATATTCTACTCACTCAAGGCATACAGAGTATATGTGAAAGATCACATGAGTGTGATAGAGTCTTCTGACATCATTTTTAATGAGAATCAGTTCAACACAGTCAATGGTGTAGAATGGCTGTTTGATATGAGAAGTTAATAAAGTCATTCAAGATTTAATCTGAAGACTTTGATGATTCATTCTACAAGACCAGTGTACTTGCAGAGAATAAGAAGAAAGAATTGGACTTAGAAGAATTGTGGAAAAAGGTTGCTAGAAAAGAAAAGGAATACACTTTTGTGAACAGCTCCTCCAGCAAGGTCATTGAACAGGATCAGGCTATGAACAATCAAGACAGTCCAAATGTACAGAATGATCAAGTTCAGAATGAGAGTGACACAAGCAACCAATCAAATGAAGAAGCTGTCACCACAGAAAGATTTCAAGACTTATTTCAAAATTTGAATCTGGGAAACAATGGTGCATCTACTTCAGGACAAAACAATGAGGAAGCACCAGAGTTTCATGATGCAGAAGCTGATTTGATCATTGAAGAACCTGAACTCAATGAAACAAATCTTGACACAAATTTGTCTACAAATATGATAATACAAACTCCTACTGTTGAAAAGAATTATCCTGCTGAAAATATTATTGGTGACTTGCATGAAAGAGTTACAAGGAGTCATTCTGAGATTGCAAACATCTGTCTGTACTCTTGCTTTCTATCTAAAATAGAACCAAAGAACATTGGTCAAGCTTTAAAAGACAACAGTTGGGTAGAGGCAATGCAAGAGGAATTGGCACAGTTTAGAGATCTACATGTGTGGGATCTTGTAGACAAGCCATATGACAGATATGCAATTAGAACCAAGTGGGTTTTTAGAAACAAAAGGGATGAAAGGGGTTTAGTGATTAAAAACAAAGCTAGACTTGTAGCACTGGGATGTCTTCAAGAAAAAGGGATAGACTTTGAGGAAGTGTTTACACAAGTTGCAAGACTGGAAGCCATAAGAATTTTCCTTGCATATGTTGCCTCAAAGAACATTAAATTATTCCAGCTTGATGTTAAATATGCATTCCTAAATGGAAAGATTGATGAAGAGATGTATGTAGCTCAGCCACCAGGTTTTGAGGATCCCATGTATCCAAACAGGGTGTACAAGTTAAACAAAGCCCTTTATGGACTGCATCAGGCTCCTAGAGCATGGTATGATGAGCTATCTTCTCATCTACTTGAAAATGGTTTCACAAGGGGAGCCATTGACAAGACACTCTTCTACAAAAGAAAGGGGTCAGATTTGTTGCTTTTACAAGTCTATGTTGATGATATCATCTTTGGATCTACAAATGAAATTATGTGTTTGGAGTTTGAAGGGGTGATGAAATCCAAGTATAGCATAAGTTCCATGGGTGAAATGAACTTCTTTCTGGACTGCAAGTTCTACAAAAGGCTGAAGGGATCTTCATTCACCAAACTAAATATGTGCAGGACATTTTGATCAAGTTTAACTGTCATGATTACAAGACTGCTTCAACTCCAATGGACACCAAAGAAAAGATGATTGCTGATGAAAAGGGGGAGTCAGTAGATGAACAGGAATACAGAGCCAAGATTGGACCTCTGATGTATCTGACTGCAACAAGACCAGATATCATGGTTGCTGTGTGTGTATGTGCAAGGTTCCAGTCAAATCCAAAAGTCTCCCACATGAATGCTGTGAAAAGAATATTCAGATATTTGAAGGGAAGACCAGACTTAGGAATTTGATATCCAAAGAACCAAGCTTTTGATCTGATTGCATATACAGACAGTGACTATGATGGCTACAACATGAGCAGAAAGTCAACATCAGGAGGATGCCAGTTTTTGGGTGAAAGGCTAGTATCATGGCAATGCAAAAAACAGACTACAGTATCAATCTCCACTGCAGAAGCTGAATATGTTGCTGCATCTGCCTGCTGTGCACAAGTTCTCTGGTTTCAAAATCAGATGCTGGATTATGGTTTGAATTTTCTAAACACCCGTATTCTGATTGATAATACTGCTGCATATTTTACTGTTAAGAATCCTGTGCAACATTCTAAGACTAAGCACATTGAAATCAGACATCACTTCATCAGAGATTGCAGTGAAAAAGGTCTGATTGAAATGCAAAGAGTTGATACAAGTGATAATTTGGCTGACCTATTCACCAAACCACTTGATAGAACCAGGTTCAACTTTCTTCTGAAAGCCCTGGGGATGATCAACTCTGATGAAATCTGATTAAGGATGTGTGCTTGGTTGTGTACCTCTATGTGCTAACTGAAAAGTTTAGAAGAGGTCACACATGTTGAATGTTTCTGTTAAAATATGTTGCTGAGTATGTTATTGAGTATGTTAAATGTTGTGTGCCTTAACTGTATGTATGTGTGTCTCTCTGTGCTAACTGGTTATTTTATTAGAGATTACACATACTGAATTTTGATTGAATATGTTTTGAATATGTTTCAACTGAATGTTGATTGAATATGTTTTGAATATGTTTCAACTGAATGTTGATTGAATAAGTTTTGAATATGTTTCAACTGAATGTTGAGTGAATATGTTTTGAATATGTTTCAACTGAATGTTCATTGAATATGTTTTGAATATGTTTCAACTGAATGTTGATTGAATATGTTTTGAATATGTTTCAACTGAAGGTTGAGTGAATATGTTTTGAATATGTTTCAACTGAATGTTGATTGAATATGTTTTGAATATGTTTCAACTGAATGTTGAGTGAATATGTTTTGAATATGTTTCAACTGAATGTTGATTGAATATGTTTTGAATATGTTTCAACTGAATGTTGATTGAATATGTTTTGAGTATGTCACTGTTTGAAGCTAACTGATAGGTTCTTAAGTAAATATTTGTGCAATTTGTTTGAAATTAATGATAATTCTTGACTATCAAGTTAACTGATCTGATGTTATGATAAGTAGTTTGATCTGTTTGGGTGGAATTGAATGCTTATCTAATGTCATGAGTAATCACATGTTTATGGTTACTTGAATATGTTCTTTATCTGATCTTCTGATGTTGTTAAGATAGGATAGACATTGAATGTTAGTACAGTCTGTTTTTCTTGATGATGTTAAGAATGATTAAGATTTGATTATGTGATGCAACTGTTTATGTCAAAATGTGTTTTATGTCAAATTTAAGTGATTCAATGAATTTTATAATGAATTTTGCATTAATACTTTATTTTGGTCAAAACATGAGCAAGTTGATTAATGGTGTTGAGATATGATAATATTATTCAGTTCAAGCTTTAAAAGAAGCTTAAAAGAAGGACTTTTTAAAAAAAGTCTCAAGTAGTTGTTTTTGCTGAAAATAATGTCATTTGCCCGGTTGGAAGGACATGCACTTGTGTATGTTTGGTCCTTAAATCTCTACATATTCAAAGGATAGCCATTGACCTGAAAACTGAATGCATTTGGGGCAATTATGACTTGTTTCTTATTCCTTCACTTAAAACTATGTCAATAGCTCTGACTTTAAAAGGACATATATTCACATGTATGTTTGGTCTTGTTGACCACTTTTGGTCAAACAGGATGGCCATTAACCTGACAATGAAGAGATATTGGGGTGATTGAATATTAAACTGTGTTTTCTTGGGAAATGATAGTACATTGACTACTTAGCTGATCATATGGAATTAATAGGCTAAAAAGACCTTAGTATAGTCATTAACAAGTATGGTTGCTTTCCCATGATGATGTAAAATCTAAGGTGATATAAACATAATGAATACGCTAATCTTTATGTGGAGATGCATAGTTGTTTTGCATGTCTCAAGATAAATCTTTCCGAATGATACGGCAGAAAAGTGATTACCCAGTCATACACGAGCATGTTGTTATTTGGTCAACCAAAAAAATTGAAACATCTTTAAATATGACAAGGAACATACTTTAAGAAAATTTGAGAAAATATCAAAAACAAGGGGAAGAATGAATAAATCAACTAAAAGTTGAAAAGTGTTTTAAATATTTTATCAAACAAGAGGGTTACAACAAGAACTACAAAGATATTGGCAAATTATGTCTCATCTTGAATGAAAGGCATGTTGCTAACTGTAAGTCCAACGTTCAACCTCTATATATGTTTGAATCTAAAAATACAAAAATACAATAAGTTCTGTCATACAAAAACTATTTTTGACCAAATACAGGAGGTTGGAGTCAAATTGGGGTGATCTGGGGAAAGCCAAATAAGCTTTGAGAAGAGATATGAGGCATCATAGCACAGTGTTGACCATTAATGCATTATGCTTTAAATGAACCTAAATCATATCACCAAAGAGATTAAATTCATGCTAAGTTTATACCTGCTGTTAACTTATCTATGTTGTCATAATAATGCTGAGAGTGAAGTATTGAGATAGCTACTTAGTCAATATGATCCCATTCTTGAGATCTTTTCAGTAAATGGAAGAAATTGTTTTGAAGAGAATTATAACTGAAATTTGATCTCTAAATGCACCATTTGCTCTTAAACTATGATCTGAAAAGAAAAATATATTTTGACAAAGTTATTTAAGTCAAAAATGTTGCATTTTTCCTAAAATAGGTTGAATACTTAAGTTCGGATAAGGTTTGATGCATTATAACCTTTCCAGGCACAAACTGTTTGAATATGTATTTTCGGGTAAGGTTTAATGAACTATAACCTTTCCGCGTACAAAACCAGTTGATTATGTGTGAATACGTAAGTTCGGGTAAGGTTTGATGCATTATAACCTTTCCGGGCACAAACTGTTTGAATATGTATTTTTGGGTAAGGTTTAATGAACTATAACCTTTCCGAGTACAAAACAATTGATTATGTGTGAATATGTTGTTTCGGGTAAGGTTTGATAATTTTCAACCTTTCTGAGTAAGCTTAGTCATTTTTTACTTGATTATGTGTGAATATGTTGTTTCGGGTAAGGTTTGATAATTTTCAACCTTTCCGAGTAAGCTTAGTCATTTTTTTGACTAACTTTATGATTTTCGGGCATGCTTTGAAGTGTTTACACTTTCCGGGTATAGTACACTGTTTTACTCATTTCCCGAGAAAGCTTGAAGTCTTGAGATGATTATGTGTTGTTATAGCTATCTTTTAACAAGAAATTCTTGTTCGAGCAAGCTATGCATGTTATATGCTGATTGTGATTCCAAGCAAACTTTGTGAACTTAAGTTAGTACACCGAGTAAGCTTTGTAATTTGTGTGAATATGTTGTTAGGAAAGGTTTGTTAATCTTTCCGGGCACGCTTAGATGTTACTGTTTAAGTTTGTCATTTTTCGGGTATGGTGTGATATGTTGAAATCCCTCTGGCAAGGGCATACCTGATGATTGAATGTGTTTATCCTAGCAAGCTTAGTGCTAACATAGGATTTTCGGGCAAGCTCTATGAAATTATGAGACTATAGCACACTTAATGGTTTATGTGTTTTTAATTTCATTCCGAGCATGCTCTGTGATATGTGTGTTTATGATTTCTTTAAATTACAAGTGTTTTCTGGAAAACTTTGTTTTCCGGTCACACTTTATATTTCGGGTACACTTGTGTTCCTTCAATATACTTGGTAATTTCAAAAGTTAACCTTCCGAGTACACTTTGCTTTCGAGCACACTTTGTACTATATGAAGGTTATTCAGGTATACTTTGCATAAGATTGTTGTTCGGGCACACTATTCTCCAGAAAGGTTGCTCGAGCACACTATGTTTTTCAAGTATGCTTGATTGAATATGTTAGTTAGTATGATAAAATTGATTATGATTTTTATTACGGTTTATGCTAGATAAGTTTTAATTTGAAATTGAGAAATCTATGTGGGGATCTTAAGTGATTCTTAGTAAGGATGTTTATTTGATGATTATACTTGATTATATGCCTTGTGATTAATTTCTCAAGAAATCGAGTATTTCGGGTAAGCTTTCTTCATTATTGTCTTAACTTTAAATTAATTTACTTGATCGAGCAAGGTTGACATATAGACGAATTCGGGCAAACTTTGTATATTCAAAAATGAAAATCTTCCAAGCAAAGTTTGACCGGGTAAGGTTTGTAAGTGGAAGTATACCGAGTAGACTTTGGATATATTAATCTTTCGAGTAAGGTCTTATTATCTTAAATGAAATTAAATGTTTTTAATATATCAAGTGGATAATGTTACTGGTTGACATCTAAGAATTCACAAAAGGACAAAAAGCATTTAAAACCCACTTTCAAAAGGTATAAAAAGGGGAGTTAGGCAAATTTTTCAACATTATTTCCCTCACTCCCTCTCCTTCCACTGCAAATCCTTACTCCCAAAGAAAACCTAACCGACTTATCACATTCATCTTTAATCCAAACCCTAACTTTTATCAGCCCTCTAATTCCGACTCGGTAAGCATTAATAATGTGTTTTCCGATCACGATTAGACTATAATGGGCTTTGATTATGTATCTGATTACTGACACTCTGTTTATGTGTATTGGTTATAAATTTGTCGAAGAACAGGTTTTTGAAAGTTTCTCCCTATCTTCTTCATTTTTATATACACTGAAATTATCAAAAGTACTGAACTTTATGACTAATTTCACTTTGAATATGTTTGTTTATGTATTTCAGATATGGCAGAGCAAGAACAACCGAAGTAAGTGTTTGAGCCAAAGCACAATATGTGCGCATTACTACAAGTGACACCAGAAAATGAACCAGTGGCTCGAATTATATTGTGGATGGCACGGTCAAACATCAACTTTGCACTCACTGAAAGCCCTATAATTTACAGAAATCACTCCTTGGATTTCTGGAGATCTGCAGAGTATGTTGAAGATGTGAATGGAAAAGAATAGAGGCAACCGTAGCCAGACAGGATATTCAGATCACAGAGGGAATGATCAGAAGGTGTTTAAGACTGAATGATGATGATCACAATCACATAAACTTCAATACAGCACACTTATTGAAAATTTTTGAATAAACAATGGGGTATCAAGGTAATGTCCATGATAGACAGTTTCAGAAGGGTATGTTTCCAATGCTGTACAGGTTTTTAATACATCATATTATTCATGGATTTGCACCAAGGAAGGGATCATGGACTCTGATGAGTCATGATTTAGCAAATGGCACAGTTGGGATAATCTTTGATCTGCCCTTTAACTTTTCCAAGATGATTTTTGAGGGATTAGTAGGGAATCTAAAGAAACCGGAAAGAAAGAGATTTTTACAATATCCAAGATTCCTGCAGATCATGTTCAATAGAGAACTACAAGATTTACCAACAGTTGGAGACACACATCAGTTGCAAGACTCTGATGCTTACAAAAGAATCAAGAAATATGGTGTCTCCAATACCTTTAATTCAAATGTTCCGGTTGAAATTTTACCTTGGTTATTAAACCATGATTTGGCTATAACGCCTGTGCCTGAGCTGAGCTCAGAGGAGGAAGCAAGAGATGATGATGAGAGTGATGAAGGTGATTCTGATAATGATGATGTTGATGGAGATGAAGGTGGAGATGGTTTTGAAATGGATATTATAGCACCTGAACAGGGGGAGCATACAGAAGAACTTGAACAATCAATTCCTACACTACCACACTCACCACCACCAACCCCACCACATCAAACACCACCTCAAACCCTTATCCTAGACCAATCTGAAACTTCCACACACCAATCACCACCACCACAGACACCACCAACACCACCAACTCATAGCCTAAAGCAATCAGAACCAATCATTTCTAGCCCAACTCAAACACTACCCTTGAGCCTACCAGATATATTTACATATCACACACAATCACCACTACCTACCACAAACCAACCTGAATTTGAACCACTTTCTACATCAGAACCTACTAGTCTACATGTTGAAACATTCCAAAGAAATCTGGATTTGATGTTGGAAAATGCTGAGTTGAGAAAAAAGGTTAAGGAGGTTATGGATGAAAATGTTGTGTTGAGAAGGAGGGATGAGGAGGTAACTAATGAAAATACAATGTTGTTGAGAAGGTTAACTGAGGCTGAAATGAAGATTCAAACCCTGGTGCAGAAGGTTGAGAAGACCTCAGCTGCCCCAAAACAGGGGGAGAATATGGATGATGCTGATGTGGGTATGACTGATGTTGTAAGTATTGATAATGTTGATGGTTTGAAGATGATCATGAGTGTTTATGATGATAGTGATGAGAATGAAGGGGAAGTGAGTGGAGAAGAAACCAATAATGCTGAAAATGAAAAGTCAAATGATGAAGAGGTTGTGCTTACAGAAGAATTAACTGAGATTGTAGATGAGGAAATGAGTATTGAGAATGCTGATATGAATGCTGCTACTGAGGAACTGGTAAACACTGAGCCTGAAGATGATCAAGAAGTTAGTTCCAAGAGGGTAGAGCATGACTTATAACTGGAAGCTCTTCATGATGAAATTGATAATTTCCCTCCAATAAGTCCTCCTGAAACTGAAGAAGAATTAAAGAAGAGGATGGATAAAGGAAAGGGCATATTGACAGAAGAATAGCCTCTTAAGGCATATCCTGAAAAGGATGTCTTATTCAGAGATGATGCTGCTGCTGCTGCCTTAGAGAACAAGAAAGAATTATCAAAGAGTCAATGGAAAGGGAGAAAATTGCCCAATCCTTAACTCATGAAGAATTGGCAGAGCAGGAGATCTTGATCAATGAAGCCAATGTAGCAAAAGAAATACTTGAAGATGTGGCTGATCAAGAGGTTATAGAAGAACTGATTAAGATGAGCAGAGTTGAGGAAGTAGACAACTCTTTGGGTATGGTAGTCGGTATGTTTCAACCCCAAAGTCAAACAACTGAAGCTGCTGAACCAACAAATTTGATTACTGGTATGATTCCTGAAGAGGAAATTGTTGAGTCAATTACCTCTATGGCTGCCAAGAAATGGGCTGAACAGGTGAGAGAGGATCTGAGGAAGAACCCAACTGACAACTGGTCAGAAAGGGTAAAAGTACCTGAAACTCAAGAACCAAGATTTGCCAAGATGTATCAGAGAAGAAAAAGAGCAGCTGAACAAACTGAGCAAGAAAAGACTGCTAAGAAGGGAAAGTGGGATGAGAAAAATAAGTACTTTGTTGAGACCCCTGATAATGAAGCAAGCCCCATAAGGGCAACACCTTTGCAAACACTAAGACCTGATGAACATGTGCAAGGTGTCCCTGATGTATCAACTAGAAATGAAGCAGATCATCCAGCTCCTGATGAACCAAAGATAGATGCTATGAATGAGCTGACTGAAGAAGAAGATGGATCTGCGGAGTCTGATGATGAAGATGATGATAATCCTGATAAGGATGAAGGGAGAGTTGGTACAAGCACTAATGTTGTGTCCCCTCAAGTTGAAATGACTGATGTACACAGGGCAAACATTATAATCAGCATGGAGGAAGCCAAAAGGGTGATTGAGCAGAAGAATAAAGATGCCAAAAAGTACAAAGAATATCTGAGAAGACATGATTATTCTGAGAAAGATTTGGCACATTTCTCGGTTGACAAACTGCAAGATTTGTACAATAGTGAAAGAGAGAAAGTTCTAGAGAAGTGTGTTAAAGAAAATGAGGAACTTGAGCAGGAAGAATTGAAAAGAAAATTTAATGGAATGTGTGGATACTTGTTGGAAAAAGGCATGAAGCCTGAAATTGTTAAGAATTTGGATAAAGGGACAGTTGAGGATCAGTATAACAGAAGGAAAAGAAAAGAAAAATCTAAAAGGGTCCAAGCTGAGAGCTCAATTCAGACTGAAACACCTAATGAGCCACCAAAGAAGAGAAGAAGAATCAGGACTGTAAAGGAGAAGGAGAAAGAACAAGAGAAAACTGATGAAACTCCTATCCCCCAGCCAGAACAGCATGAACAAGAATCTGATGAAGAACAGTTTTTGCCTTGGGAGAATGAAGAAATGATAAACATTCTCAGGAACATAATGATAAATCAAAGAGGCATGACTGAAGCTGATTTCAATGCCTTGGAGAAAGTTGATTTGAAAACTTTATTCTATATCCAGAAGGCAGAATGGGAGAAGGCCTTAAGGGAGGGTGAAAATCCAAGATACTATGCAGATGGCAGGTTTGTACCTGCTAGATTAGCAAACACCCTTGGCATGGCTAAAATGTTGAATGAGCTGCTTAAGGCAGGCTGCAATGTTTATGAACTTGGTGGTCTTCCTATTGAAATGGTAGAGGCTGTTTATGTTAATAAATTTAACTTGGGTCCTCAGAAGCCCAGAAAGTCTATTCCTCTCAGATCTCCATTTCATCAAAGATTTCCTAGAGGAAGAGGTCAAGGAGGAAGAAGAGAATCAAGTAGCTCTGCACAACAAAGAACATATGGACCACAGTCTGGTGTGGATCTACCAAGAAAGCTTTACTATGATTCTGTCACTGACTCTCTAAGAGTTATTATGGAGAGCAGACAGTTAAGGGATATAGTAGTAAGAAGTGACTTCAGAGAATTCAATGAAGAACAGCTAAGAAGAATGGAGTCTCTTCAATTGCATGATTTCAGAAACAGGGACCAGTATGCAAGAAGACAAATGAATGACTTATCAAAATACCTTCATGAACATGCTGGTAATGGATTCAGATTCTTATGAGAAAAGGTCAGTTGGGGTATAGCTAAAATGCACAAATCCAGAAGATTAGCAAAGTTAAGAAGAATGGACGTTGCAGAGAGAGACTATCAGATGTATGTCCGAGATGAAAACCCTCTGTCCAACATGAATACGTGCATAAATTTGGGAAGAAGAATGAGAAGGCCAAACTACACAGTACAGAAGAATGCTGAAGTGGAATACAAAGAAGACACTGGTCATTATGTGCTAATGAACTCTGATGGAAAAGCTTTGGCAATAATCAAAAAGGATGCAGATCCAACATGCTTACACAATGATGATCTCATAGATATAAGAGACTTGGTGATACCAGAAAGACACACTCACTATCAAGTGCTCAATATCTTCAGAGAAAGAGCTGCATCAGTAATACAGTTAAGAAGACAAGCAGCCTACAATGAAAGAAAAAGACAGAATAGATAGAATAGGCTTTGCTTTGTAATGTCTTCAGACACTTTTGAATATATAATTTTGTTTATGTAATTTGATTATGAAATTTGATGTGTATTTTGCTGAGTGTAAGTAACCATAGAGTGTTTTGGGCCAGCTGAGGTGTTCCAATCTAGGGGGGATTGTTGGGTCAAGAGCTTGACCCAAATGAGAAGATTTGACCTAAATGAAGATTATGAAAGATTGGAATCTTCTCAACCTCCTCAAAAACTGCTAAGTATTGAATCCGAGCACACCTTGGGATCCGAGCAAGATTTTACTTAGCCGAGTACGAGATTTTGCCTCCCGGGCAAGGTTTACTTCAAATAGTCTTCTTAAGTGGATATCCGGGCAAGGTTTACTAATTTAGTGCATTCCCAAGTAAGGATCACTGATTTGGTATCTCCAAGTAAGGTTCACTTTGTCAAGCAGGTTTGTTCCTCAAGACCAAGTATTTTACTCTTCCGAGTAAGGTTTGGTCAACAAAGTCCATGAAGCCAAGTGATTGGAAGACCGGGCAAGGTATTCTTTAATAATTATGGTCCGAGCAAGCTTGATGTATAAATGGAATATATCTCTAAGTAACATCAGGCAAGGTTCAACTCAAGCAAGGAACTGTACTCCCGAGTACGCTTTGCTAATAAGTTATTTATGGCAAAGAGTTGAAATGGACCATCGAAGAACAAGGTTGCTCGTAAGGAGTTGTAGGGCAAAGTCTGGCAAAGTCAAGAAGACTGAAGTCTACTCGGTGAATATTTTACTTGGTAAAATATTCTTTAAGTAAGGCCTACCCGGAAACTGTACCCGAGTACACTTCTATGTTACCAAGTTATGAAGGATGGCCGAGCATACTCGAAAAGACAAGATTGATGCAAAGCGTACCCGGAAGACTTGTTTTACACTTAGTTTATTTTGAATATGTAATTTGAATATGTATTATCGTATAGGGTTTCTAGAAGGAATGACAGCTGTCCTAGGTTGGCAGGCCTATAAATAGAATATTTAGGGCACGCCGCCAAGAGAGAGAGAGAGAGACAGAGCACACAATACAGATAAGACAGACTCATTTATTGAGAGAATATTGTGTGACGGTTGTCCTAGGATTCCTAGAAAACCCTAAATTGATTATCCTTTTGTATGATTAACATTATATAAATGGAATCTTTTGAGTGAATCCTGGGTGTGCTTTCTATCTTTGATTATTCATTGCAACCATATGTTTGTTATTGATTCCGCCTTTAACAAACGGATATCTTTCTGAACATAGTAACACGTCATTAACTCTCTTGTCAACACGATTAATTTGTGTGAGTTATGACATGATTGATTAAGATCCAGGTGAAATCAAAGGGACCGTCAGTTAGCGAATTGATAAGACAAACTTAACGAATTAGAGAGTATTCAGTAGCGAATCACTAAGAAAGACTTAGCGAAATAGATAACGAACCAGCTACAGTTGATTAGCGAATTAACTATAACGAATCAGGTTGTTACAACGGTTTGTAACAAACTCTGACACCTTATGCCACGTGGCAAAGGTTGTTATAACACAAATCCCACAGTGGACGCGTGTCACACGAATCAGTTAATCCAAATAAAGAATTAGATAACACGAATTACAAATTGTTGCGAACTGGCTAGTGAATCACTTGAAGTTTATAACGAATCAAAGGGAATAGGATAGCGAATCAACATGAAGATGATAGTGAATCATGTACATCTTTGAATCTTCAAATCTTCAACAAGAATTTCCAGAAATCTGGAAATGATGAACA
Organism: Bidens hawaiensis; assembly: GCF_021521415.1. Taxonomy (NCBI): domain Eukaryota; kingdom Viridiplantae; phylum Streptophyta; class Magnoliopsida; order Asterales; family Asteraceae; genus Bidens; species Bidens hawaiensis. The sequence goes on along the minus strand of NW_027498696.1, from coordinate 124,494 downwards.
ACAAAACACATAAACCCAGAACCTTAGATCTGTAATACTATCACGATTCCAAACCAAATCACACAAATAAACTACCAAAAACACTCGTAACTTGATTGCAAATTTAATCCAACCAAACTCGTATCAATTATCTTCGATTATCAGTTCAATTATGCCAAAACACGATCTCTGTGACGACCACAAACCAAACCAATACCGAATTACCTCAGAACCAATCCAAATCTCAATTCCAACTCACAATACCTTTCCAATACATTAACCAACTCAAATCCAGTCCAAACCTACCATAATTCAACCAATTCACCTCAAACTGATTCAAATTTACCCAAACAGAACATTAACAAACCAAAACTCTAAATAACCACCAAATCAAGTGTAATTTGAGCCCCGAAAGCTCTGATACCACTTGTTGGAACCCTGGATATCAATCACAATAACAATAACAGATCTCAGATCTGTGTTAATCTGATTAATACCTTACTATAGATCTAGCTCATAATTACGTATGATTAAGTGTTATATGTGTATTATGTATTATTAGTATGTATATATTAGTAGTTGTATATATTAGGATGAAGATCAAGAGAGAGTTTGGACAGAGTTTCGTTAAATATCTCCCGAAACTTAACTTAAACGTGAATAGAGGTTCACTATAAATAGAAGACGAACCTAGTTCGTTAACATCCCCTAACGAACTAGAGTTCGCTTCGTTACATACAATTAAACGAAATAAACTAACGAACCACTCCCTGATTCGTTAACATCCCCTAACGAATCAGGAGGGAATAACCTTAAGTCTTAGTTCGCTATACAACTATAACGAACTAGACATTACATTTAGAGAACTAGAGAATAATTTAATTGTTTATTACATTAAACATAAAACAAATACGTTAACGATAATTACAAAGACTCAAGACGCAAAACCGTGCACTAACACTCTGACCTAACCCTAGGAGCGTGTAACGAATTCTCAATGTAATTCATTACATAAAACTAACGAATGAGCCCTCATTTGTTAGGCTCATTTGCAATGCCAATTCGTTAAAGAAGAATAATGGGTTAGCTAAGGAAGAATAACGAATTAGCTACATTCGTTAATACATTCGTTATGCCAATCGTTACGAAGAACTAACGAATGAACCCCCATTCGTTGGAAGGTTCATTCGTTATCTAGACCAAACGAATGAGTCCATTCGTTATGAAGGTCAGTTCGTTATAAAGGTCAATTCTCTATAAATGCCAATTTGTTATAAAGGTCAATTCACTATGAGGGTCCATAAGTGTCCATTCGTTATGATCCCCCATTTGACCCACATTCGTTAAGGAATTGGAGAACAAATTATAGTTTCAAACAATGACAGAAAGGTCCCTAGACTTAGAATAAAATGGTTTAATTACAAAGAAGCCCTCGAACTTTATGAGTTAGCAAATAAAATAATAAATTAAGAATTCTAATGAAAATTGTGTTACGAAAATTAATGAAAATAAATTTTTTCCAAGCTGAGCTGGCAGTTCGAACAAAGCCAGGGGCTCTGCCCCTTGGACCCTGCTAGAGGCTACCGCCCCTAGAACCTCACTGCCAGGGGCGCTGCCTCCGGACCCCCGTTCGTTGAGGGTTATAATTAAACTAGAAACACGATATGGGTAGTGATAGTTATTTGATATGTATAATTGACATACAGTTAGTTGCGCACAGCTAAAGAAAGGAATAACCATTATCGGTGAACGTGACCGCATTCAGGTGAGTTTCTAGCCCCACTTCCTTGTTATGTTTTCGGGGTTGTATCCAACTCGATGTGATTAGTTAATACACTTACATTAAGTGGTAAGTGTATGCATGTATGATATATGTGATAGCTATTATAATGTGATTATGAATGAAAGCTTGTCGGTACGTGAACGATCTTCGGTTATTGCACGTATCGTCAAGGGAAGTAAGTGTTAGAATACGTAAATGTGTATTAATAAATGTTAAAGCAGGGAATGTACGAAGTTATATGAATGTTAGTATGAAAGTATGGAGAGTTAAGGTAGGGTAAAGACCCTAATAATATCTGTGAAGGTTATAGGATGAAATGTATGTGTGTGTGTGTGTGTGTGTATATGTATGAAAGAAAGAATAAAAGTACGAAAGTATGAAATTATGGAGAAAGGTAAAAAGCTAATTATATTATATGTTTCTTCGGACGTGTATATATGTATATATGTGGATGTATTGTATGTTACCTATATTAACAAGAACTTACTCAGCGTAGCTGACTTTTAGTATGCACGCAGGTTAATAGACTGAGGCAGCTGGGTTGAGAGGGACACGTGGCAGGATCTAAAGAGGCTAGCATCTGAAGATTTGTCTTGATGATTTGATACTATATTTTATGTTATGTTTTAAAAGACAAGTTTATGAATATCTTTAATGAATGGTTGACCTTTAGTTTTATTCCGCGAATTTTTAATTAACTCTGATATTTAGAACTGTGTTTATGAGTAAGTCCAACGCCAAAGTAGGGCACCGGGACCGGGGCCTTACAAGTTGGTATCAGAGCATAAGTTAGAGATAATTAAGCATCCCACATGCTTAGACTCGAACAAAGAATGGGACATAATAAAGAAAAGAAAGAATATGCCAGTTCAAGAAAGCCATGTGTCGCTCAAGCAAGCTAAGTAAAGGTAAAATATGTGATTAACTTCACATGTAATGTAAGAATGAGTAAGAAAGTTAGCTTAATTTCTAGAGATAGGAATATATGACTATATGAACTGTTTAATTGTCTAACTGTTAGAAGTAGAACTAGCACAAGTGGACTCACAAAATAGGACACGGAGAGTAACGTGATCAGCTAATCACAGCTGGCCACTGTTATTTCCTGTTAGCCTTACTATCCTTGTACTAAATAGTTCCTTAAGTGATAACGTTTGTGTTTCCTTATAGAATACGAATGGCTGGAGCAAGAAAGGTCGTCAGTCAAGGAGGTCGTACTAGACGTCGTAGTAGACCAGGTATTATCTGATAACCTTCTGTAGAATCAGCTACTAACACAAGGAAAGAAAGAAGTGCAGCAGGATGGAATCTGAGCAACAATGAAGGGTATCAACTTGACCCTGCTGTTCAGGCAGCCATTGCTAAAGCTGTAGCTACTGTAGTGAAGAACATGTAGCCTGAAAAGTCTGCTGGAAGCCATGCAAGAATTGCTGAGAGGTCAAGAAAGAATGGTAAGAAGGATGACAAGAGGGAGAAAGGTGACTCGAGTGAGGTTAGGTCTGTGAAGGTTGATGAAATAAGGATGGGCCGTGTAACTACAAGTCATTCAAAGGTTGTAACCCGTCGATGCTGACTGTTTGGGAGACGCAATCGCTACTCTCCAATAGATAACCACCATGGACAAGGTTATCTGAATTAGCGAGTGTTGTCCTGACCAAGTAGTGGGTTATGCTACCCAGTCATTCGGGGACTAAGCTATGTACTGGTAGGAGCCAATAGAGCAGAGGAAGACTCGAGAAGAAATTAAGGCCATGAGGTGGGATGACCTGAAGGATATGGTCATGAAATATTCTTGTGTTGATGTTGAAGTCGAGAGAGCTGAGATGAAGTTTCTGAACTTGAGGGTGGCGAGTACACTACTGAATTCAACCGCATGTCTAAGTTAGCGCCTGACATGGTGAACATTGAAGTGAAAAGGATCAAATGCTACATAAGAGGACTTGCACATAACGTCCGTACCTTAGCCAGGGCAAGTAAACTTGCCACTTTTGGCTCTGCTGTCGAACCCACAGAAATTGTTTTAGGATGACCTGGCTGTGGATGATGTGGTGTTAGAAGAGAAGAGAGAGAAGAAATGGGTTGTTCCTGCTAAGCGACCCGGCAACCAATCATGGAACTCCAGAGAAAAGAGATAGAAAGTGTGGGAGAAGAGGTCGTGCAAGACTTGTGGTAAGATGCACGCTGGTGAGTGCAAGTGGGGTACTAGTTCTGACATATGTCACAAGTGTGGAAAGTCCCACGAAGGGGAGTGCAAGCTAGGGTCAAATGCCTGTTACAGATGTGGAAATATGGGGCATTTTGTAACACCCCGTAACCGCAGCGGAAACGTACACGGGATGCAACAGACACATCTGATATCAACAGCATTGCTTATAAAGAAAATACCACTACATTAATTTATAACATATTACATCGTTGCGAGTTTCATTACTGTCTAGGTGTTACACACATATTTTACCGATAAGACATTAATAAATTCATTACAAAACAAAGAGCAGCAAGCTTCCAACAGGTAGCACAGATAGTTAAGCAAACATCAATCAATCCAACTTGGGCATACCTAGAAAACATGTAAAGAAAACGGGTCAACTACGAATAGTTGGTGAGTTTCACTAATTTAAATAAACACTGACAAATCATTTTAATAATCATTTATTAACAATATAATCATGCTGGGAACTTTGTTACCCCAGAACATTTCCAATATCTTTCTGGGAACTATGTTACCCCAGAACAATAAATACCCCTGGGAACTATGTTACCCCAGAATAATAATAACCCCTGGGAACTATGTTACCCCAGAACAACAATAACCCCTGGGAACTATGTTACCCCAGAATAATAATAACCCCTGGGAACTATGTTACCCCAGAACAACAATAACCCCTGGGAACTATGTTACCCCAGAATAATAATAACCCCTGGGAACTATGTTACCCCAGAATAATAATAACCCCTGGGAACTATGTTACCCCAGAACAATAATAACCCCTGGGAACTATGTTACCCCAGAATAATAATAACCCCTGGGAACTATGTTACCCCAGAACAATAATAACCCCTGGGAACTATGTTACCCCAGAACAATAACACATTATAAACATTTTATATATTCTATGCATCAGCCCATATATATATAAATGTACAAGTATTTCCATACGATCGGTATGTACTTAAATACTTTAAATAAGACATGTTTTCCGCCCCGGGAAAATATAATTAAAACAATTCATTAAAAGGGGCTCGTGAAAACTCACCTTTTTGGGAGTCGGGGTGATATGAGGAACAGCTACGTGCTGGGATCTGTAATAGGATATCTAAGTCGTTACTATATAATTCCCACAAATTAAATCTATGTAAACTGTACATCGGGGAACACTGATAACCTAGTTAAGGTGATGAAATTATAGCTCGGTTTGACACCCCATTTGGCCGCGGGGCCCGTTTCCGGTATTTCGGTGCCGGAAACGGTAAAAATCGGGTAAAATTACCCAAATCATCCGAATTATTTTCGGATGATTTATTTTTACTTAATTTACTTAGATTTATGAAATAGTCTATTTTTAGAGTTTTCATGTACCAGTCAGCTCGCTTATGCGAACTTTGCCGGTTTACACGTTTTAAGCTTTAAAAACTTGTTTTTATGTTCTTTTTAGCACAAATAATTACCCGTTTAGTCTCGGGTCTTGAAATTTTACTCAAAACTTATTTTGACAGAAAGAACATTTTATAAAATTTTCCAGATTTATTTTCCTATATTTGCATTTATTTACCTATTTTTAAATCTCATTAAAACACTAAAAATATCAAAAATACTAAAATACTTTAGAAAAATCCCAAGTTTTTCTGGAATGATCCTTGTCATTCTCATAACTCTCTGGAATTTTTCCAGATTTATTTTTGTAAATTTACATATATTTATCTATTTTTAAATCTTATTAAAATACTAAATATATCAAAAATACCAAAACACTTTAGAAAAATCCCAAATTTTTCTGGAATGATCCTTGTCATTCTCATAACTCTCTGGAATTTTTCCAGATTTATTTTCGTAAATTTACATATATTTATCTATTTTCAAATCTTACTAAAATACTAAATATGTCAAAAATATCAAAACACTTTAGAAAAATACCAAATTTTTCTGGAATGATCCTTGTCATCCTCATAACTTTCTGGAAATTTTCCAGATTTATTTTTGTAAATTTACATATTTTTACATATTTTTAAATCTTTATCAAATACTAAATATGTCAAAAATATCAAAACACTTTAGAAAACTACCAAATTTTTCTGGGATGATCCTTATCATCCTCATAACTTTCTGGAAATTTTCCAGATTTATTTTTGTAAATTTACATATTTTTACATATTTTTAAATCTTTATCAAATACTAAATATGTCAAAAATATCAAAACACTTTAGAAAAATACCAAATTTTTCTGGGATGCTCCTTATCATCCTCATAACTTTCTGGAAATTTTCCAGATTTTAAAACTCATATTTCAAGCCTTTTTTTCACCCAAAACCGAGCTAGAAGCCCTAGAACTCGTTTCACCGAAAAGCCTCTTTAGACTTTTCCAACGGAGCTCAAATTTTGTGGGTGACTTTTATATGCTATAAAAGGCTTATCCTAAATTTTCCAGAATTTTTCATCAAGTTTAACTATTTTTCACTATTTTTGGCCAAAACCGAGCATTAAATTCACCAAATATTCATCTTTTATCCAAAAATTACCAAAAATTCACAGATCTCATATTTTCATGTGTAGATCATTTCTGTGAAATTTCGTGACCCAACTCTAAGCACACGAAAATCTGTCCATTTTTCTCATACACACGAAAACCGAACTCTTTTGTGTTCTCTAGCTTTTGATCGCAAGGATCTCGGTTTCTAGCCTTTGCTAGCCGCTAGATACAACACTTTCAAGCACAACAACACCACACCAAGCAAACTTTACCAACAATCAAGCCATTCCTTTCCTAGTGTCGGTTTTTATGTAAAAACAAAGATTCTAACCGTAAAAATCTATTCTAAACACTTTTAACTAATTACTTGGATCAAGATCCTTTGTATAACTTGTATACATCCTTTGATCACACAAGAACCGGTTCCATCTCGGGTTTTCACCCATATTTCATTTGGAACCTTTTTGTTCTTGCAAAACAACTAAAAATAAGGAAATCAACACCAAAGATCATGTATTATAACATGTTTATACCTTTGTTCTTGATTAGAAATGATGGAAATGGATGGAACTTGAAAGATATGAGAGGGATTTGAGAGAAAATGGGAGAGTTGTTCTTGAGTGAATGGATTGTAATGAAAAAAAAAAAAAAAAAAAATGGTGTGATATTATCAACTTGGCCGATCGGCCAAGTGAGAGGTTGGGGTGGGCCCCCACACTTCAATATTAACCACACACTCGGATTCCCGTAATCCGGATAATGTTTTGGATAATCTGGTTCAGTTCGTTTCTCGTTTAAACTCGTATGTCGGCTTAAAACGAGCATAAAATGGTCGTTTTTTCGGGTTAACATAAAGTTTATATAAAACTGATTTAAAAACTTTAAAAACTTAACCCATGACATTAAGACATCATATTATTAATAATTACGCATCTTTTTCGGCTTGATTGATCGTCTCTTGCTTGGTTTGGTGTTAAAGGTTTCGTTTAGCGTACCGACGTACCATTAAATCGAAATCCTTTTTCTGTGCTATAATTCACCTATCCCGAAGCATTAATACTTCGTAAACATCACTTAACATTATATATTCCGTCTACAACGTAATTCCCGATCCGCTCGGGTTTCAATAACCGATCATTGGTTGATCGAAATTCCAATATGATTCACTATATAATTGAGTATGATTCATACTGTGAATCATATATATCCGTATAGATGTACTATAACTCATATAATCAGTATTTAATGACACGTAAATAGTATATTCCGGCTAGGGTATACCTGGATTTGCCGGAATCGTTACATTCTCCCCCCGTTATAAAAAAATTTCGTCCTCGAAATTTTACGCGACCACTACTTCCTTTTGAGGAAATAGGTGGGGGTATTTCTTCCGAAATTCATCCTTTCGTTCCCAAGTAAATTCTGGGCCTCGTTGCGAATTCCATCTAACTTTGACCAACGAGATCTTATTGTGTCTAAGTTGCTTGATTTTCCCGTCTACTATTTCTATAGGCTCCTCTACAATGTTGAGCCTATCACTTATTTGAACACCCTCTAGAGGTAACACCGATGTCTCATCCGACAGACACCGTTTCAAGTTTGATACGTGAAACACGTTATGAACTGCACTTAGTTCCTCAGGCAGTTCTAGTCGGTAAGCTACCGGACCGATCTTTGCAGTAATAATGAATGGTCCAATATATCTAGGGGCCAACTTCCCCGCCTTTCCAAACCTGACCACTCCTTTCCAGGGCGATACTTTCAAATATACCTTTTCACCCTTCTCAAATGACAACGGTTTTCGACGGGTATCGGCATAACTCTTCTGTCGATCCCGTGCGGCTTTTAGGTTGTTCTTAATTTCAAGAATCTTGCTGGTCGTCTCCTGGACCAGATCCGATCTAATGATCTGCGGGTCACCCACTTCAGACCAACAAAGTGGTGATCGGCACTTACGTCCATACAATGCTTCATAAGGTGCTGCCTTTATACTGCTATGGTAACTGTTATTATAGGAAAATTCAACGAGTGGGAGATGTTGATCCCAATTTCCCTTAAAGTCCAGTACGCAGGCACGAAGCAAATCCTCCAAAGTTTGAATGGTCCTCTCAGACTGACCATCGGTCTGAGGGTGGTAAGCTGTGCTTAGGTCAATACGTGTTCCCAATGCTTCTTGGACAGCTTGCCAAAGTTTGGAGGTGAAATGGCTATCCCTATCGGAGATGATCGAGATGGGGATGCCATGACGAGACACTATTTCATTTATATAAATTTGCGCAAGTCTCTCAGTGTTAAAAGTATTCCTAATTGGAATAAAATGTGCCGATTTGGTTAACCGATCCACGATTACCCAAATCGCATCATGACCTCGGGGTGTCTTGGGGAGATGTGTCACAAAATCCATTGTGATCTGTTCCCACTTCCATTCCGGAATTTCCGGCTGTTGTAGCATTCCCGAGGGTTTCTGGTGTTCCGCCTTAACTCTCGCACACGTCGTACACTTGCCGACGTATGTGGCTATATCCTTTTTCATTCCTGGCCACCAGTAAAATTCTTTCACATCCTTGTACATTTTATCTGATCCCGGATGTATGGAATATTTCGATTTATGTGCTTCATCCATGATCAAATCACGAAGGTCATGGAGGGTCGGGATCCAAATCCGATTTTTGAAATAAAGAATTTCGTCCACACGCTGTTCGAAATTCTTCTCATTCCCGTAAAGTCCTTCTTTATCCAATTGGCCCTCTTTCAACGCCTTGCGTTGAGCGACTCGAATCATATCTGAAAGGTTCGACTGGACTATCATCCCCAAGGCTCGCACACGTAGTGGCTTGACTCGATCCTTTCTACTCAAGGCATCGGCTACAACGTTAGCCTTGCCGGGGTGATATCGTATGTCACAGTCATAGTCACTCAGCAACTCGACCCATCTTCGTTGCCTCATATTCAGTTCTTTCTGATCGAATATGTGTTGCAAACTTTTATGATCAGTGAATATGGTGCACTTTGTACCGTAGAGATAGTGTCTCCAGATTTTAAGTGCAAAGATGACTGCTCCCAGTTCCAAGTCATGGGTAGTGTAGTTTTTCTCATGAACTTTTAACTGTCGAGACGCATAGGCTATGACCTTTTTATTTTGCATTAACACGCATCCTAACCCTCTACGGGATGCGTCACAATATACAACAAATCCATCGTCTCCGTCGGGGAGACTTAAGATTGGCGCTTGGCACAATCTTTGTTTTAGTGTTTGAAACGCCGTTTCCTGCTCTTCACCCCATTCATATTTCCGATCCTTTTGAGTCAGGAGGGTTAAAGGTTGGGCGATGCTGGAAAAGTTCTCAATAAATCGACGATAGTATCCAGCTAAGCCTAAGAATTGGCGAATTTCTTTCGGAGATTTAGGCGCTTGCCAATTCTTAATAGCTTCAACCTTACTCGGATCAACGTGTATTCCTTGGTGGTTTATAACATGACCGAGGAATTGCACCTCTTGTAACCAGAAGTTACACTTGGAGAATTTTGCATATAACTTCTCCTGATCCAGGAGCTCTAAAACTAACTTTAAGTGTTGCTCGTGCTCCTCTTTACTCTTCGAGTATATCAAAATATCGTCAATAAATACAATGACGAACTTGTCAAGATAGGGTTTACAGACTCGGTTCATGAGATCCATGAACACCGCCGGCGCATTTGTTAGCCCAAAAGGCATAACTAAAAATTCGTAGTGGCCGTAGCGAGTCCGAAACGCGGTTTTTGGGATATCCTCCTCTTGAATTCTAACTTGGTGGTATCCCGATCTAAGATCAATTTTTGAGAAATAGCTCGCACCTTGTAGTTGGTCGAACAAATCATCGATTCGGGGAAGAGGATATCTATTTTTGATGGTTAATTTGTTCAATTCCCTGTAGTCAATGCACATTCGAAGGCTCCCGTCCTTCTTTTTCACAAATAGTACAGGTGCACCCCACGGGGAATAACTGGGACGTATAAACCCCTTATCCAACAATTCCTGCAACTGGTTGGATAGTTCTTGCATCTCGGACGGTGCAAGTCTGTAAGGGGCCTTAGCAACAGGGCCGGCTTGAGGTAATAAGTCGATTCTGAATTCGACTTGTCGGGTTGGCGGTAATCCAGGAAGTTCCTCTGGAAAGACTTGTGGAAATTCGCGCACCACGGGAATATCGTCCACCCGTTTTTCCTCAGAATCAGCGGCCGTCAGGCTCGCTAGATACGCCACACATCCCTGACGTATATATTTCAACACCTTGAGGTGGGATATAAATGGTATCATGGTGCCGGATTTTTCTCCCTGCACTAATACCTCCTCGTCATCCGACACCCGGATCTTGACGGTTTTCTTTTCACAGTTTATTTCTACCCTATTACGAGCCAACCAATCCATTCCCACTATCACGTCAAAACTACCCAATTCTACCGGTAACAAGTCAATCAGGAAAGATTGTTCGCTTAGAATAATAGGGCAATTCCGAACAATCCGATTAACTATCATGGTTTTACCGTTAGCAACCTCTACGGTGTAGGGTTCTATGGTTTCACCAATAGGAAGGTTTGCTATCGAAAGGAATCTAACGGAGACAAAACTTCTATCGGCGCCTGTATCAAATAATACAGAAGCGTAATGATCAGAGACGAGGAAGGTACCTGTCACTACGCTGGGGTCCTGGCGCGCCTCGTTCGCTCCCATCACAAATGCCCGGCCTCGCGCCGGATTGGACGCCGATGGCTGACCCGCGAGTTGTCTCCCGTTTCCTCCCTGATTCAGTTTCGGGCAGTTCCTTTTGAAGTGATCCGTGCTGCCGCATTCGTAGCAAGCACGGCTAGTGGTCACCATCTGGTTTCCTTGCGGGTTCTGCTGTCGGGCTGGTTGAGTTCTAAATGGTTGCGCCCGAATAGGTTGTGGTTGACGGTTCAGGTTGTTCAGATTTGTCTTACAATTTGGTGCGTAGTGTCCAACCCTGCCACACCGGTGGCACACCACCTCCTTGCACACGCCACTATGGTGGTAACCACATTTCCCGCATTTAGGAAACGTTCCCCTCTGCGGTTCTTGCCTTCCGCCCGAACTAGTCATGGCATAGCTCTGGGCAGCGGGCCTAGCTCGTTTGTTTTGCTGCTTCTCTCGGATCCTATTGTCATACGTACCTCGCTTTCCCCCAGCCGACTCTCCCGTCGCCTTTATCGATCCGCTCCTTAAGAAATCATATGTGACAATACCAGCCTGTGTCACTGCACCCTCATACGTCTGGTGCCCTCCCGCGTTAACTATACTCCTCACTACTGGAGTAAGTCCCCAAATATAACGTTCCACCCTTTTTGACTCTGGGGTGACCAACCACGGCACTAATCGTGACAGTTCATTAAACCGGTTGGTATATCCCAAGTGGTCCGCCCCATGCATCTCTAGGTTCCACAACTCATGTTCCAGTTTCTGCAATTCATTCTTTGGGCAGAAATGTTTCAAAACAAGATCCTTAAGCTCTGCCCATGTCATGCGGTTTGTCGCCGCCTGACCTCGAGTCTGTACTATGGTGTTCCACCATGTCAAGGCATGGTCTGTGAACGTACAGGTGGCGTACTTAACGACACAATCTTCGGGACAGTTGCTGATATTTACCACTGATTCTATTTTCTCTAACCATTTCACTAACCCATTCGGTCCTTCCGACCCGTTAAATTCTAAAGGCTTGCATAACATAAAGTCCTTGATTGAACAACCCCTGGATGGTCCAGTGCGGTTGGTCTCTACAGTAGGGATTGGGCCATTACTGTCGGTAGCGACCACCGTAGGCGGTGCGTCAGTACTCGGCATAGTGTTGTCATTCCTTGGAGGATTAGCGTTTTGTTCCCCATCATTATTTATGGGCGTTTGATTGCTCGGAGGGGTTGGATTGGTCGAGTTATTAATACTGGCGGCGATGCGCGATACTATATCCGGTATCGCCGCCTCCAACTGTTGAGCAATCAAACGGCTCACATCTACTTCCGATACTTTCGTTGATCGTTTCGGTGCCATTCTACACAATCATCAAAGAAATATATATAATCAATACCATCTCAAAATATAAAACACAATACATACTTCATTCATTAATAAACATTGATTCATATTACACAAACATCAATTTACATACTTTCAGTCAACATTACACAACTAAGATTTAATACAAAGGGCCTATGTTGGTATCATCCTCGACATAACCCGCAATGGGTCAGTGCTTGAATGATACCCAAAAGTATCGATAATGATATGCCCTACAAGAGACCCCCTATGGGCCAGTGGTTGTACTATAACTAAACAAGATTCACTCCGTGTTAGTATCACCACTAACTACTTACACGGAGTATCAAAAAGCGGTTCGAAATTCTACCATCCCAACACGTCTACACATGGTGGTAAACCAACCCCACCATCACCGCCACCAGCGCCACCAACACCGCCACCATAACCCGCATTCGGGTTTCCATCTGCTCGATCAACCAGTGGGAGTATGAGCACTCCCTCTTTAACTGGTTGATAGCATACTGGTGGTCCAGTATGTTGTCCCCTAGGTACGCCCGCCGCTGAACCCCCACGACCAGGGCAGCAGAGTGCTCGTTCACCTGCTCGGTGAGAACACGTAGCCACCCCGTCAAGTCCCGTTCCTGCCTTGGGAGACCCCACACAGGTAGGGTTGCAGGCTCGGGCTGAGGGCGGGAAGACTCGCCCACATGGTAAGTGGATCGGGGTGGGGTAACAGTGGGCGGAATATATGGGGCACTGATCCGCGCCGTGAGGCGAGGACCGCGCCTAAGGGGAATCGGGCCAGTCTGTGGTGCGGGCGGGGTAGGAGACCTGGTAACCCTAACAGGGGAGGGTATACTAGCATTCCTAGCTGGGGTGGTCTGCCTAGAGGCACTAAGACTAGCCTCTGAAGGCTCGGAGCTGGGTACTTCACTTGGGCTTCCAGAGGCCCCGGAACTGACCTCTTCCGGGTCCTCTTCCGTCGACACACTAGGGTTTCTTTCCATTATTACCTGCACACAAGTTAACAAACATATAGTCTTTTCCATAGTGTAATTCATAATTAAATAAATCATGCACTACTTATACAATTTAGCCACATAATAATATTATTATACACTTACACATATGTTGCCAGTTTTACCTATTTAAGTCCCCCGTGACTTCCCCTGAATTCACTCGTGCAGACAAGTCTGTTATTATGTTCCGGACCATAATAACCCACTTGTCCATCCAAGTTCATCCCGATCTCGTCACAATATATTATTAGTTGATATTCAGATCCTATAATACTTGAGCTACTGGTTATATTTTAGGTATCTTTTAAAGACATCCTAATTCTTTATAACCAATGGCTCTGATACCAAGTTCTGTAACACCCCGTAACCGCAGCGGAAACGTACACGGGATGCAACAGACACATCTGATATCAACAGCATTGCTTATAAAGAAAATACCACTACATTAATTTATAACATATTACATCGTTGCGAGTTTCATTACTGTCTAGGTGTTACACACATATTTTACCGATAAGACATTAATAAATTCATTACAAAACAAAGAGCAGCAAGCTTCCAACAGGTAGCACAGATAGTTAAGCAAACATCAATCAATCCAACTTGGGCATACCTAGAAAACATGTAAAGAAAACGGGTCAACTACGAATAGTTGGTGAGTTTCACTAATTTAAATAAACACTGACAAATCATTTTAATAATCATTTATTAACAATATAATCATGCTGGGAACTTTGTTACCCCAGAACATTTCCAATATCTTTCTGGGAACTATGTTACCCCAGAACAATAAATACCCCTGGGAACTATGTTACCCCAGAATAATAATAACCCCTGGGAACTATGTTACCCCAGAACAACAATAACCCCTGGGAACTATGTTACCCCAGAATAATAATAACCCCTGGGAACTATGTTACCCCAGAACAACAATAACCCCTGGGAACTATGTTACCCCAGAATAATAATAACCCCTGGGAACTATGTTACCCCAGAATAATAATAACCCCTGGGAACTATGTTACCCCAGAACAATAATAACCCCTGGGAACTATGTTACCCCAGAATAATAATAACCCCTGGGAACTATGTTACCCCAGAACAATAATAACCCCTGGGAACTATGTTACCCCAGAACAATAACACATTATAAACATTTTATATATTCTATGCATCAGCCCATATATATATAAATGTACAAGTATTTCCATACGATCGGTATGTACTTAAATACTTTAAATAAGACATGTTTTCCGCCCCGGGAAAATATAATTAAAACAATTCATTAAAAGGGGCTCGTGAAAACTCACCTTTTTGGGAGTCGGGGTGATATGAGGAACAGCTACGTGCTGGGATCTGTAATAGGATATCTAAGTCGTTACTATATAATTCCCACAAATTAAATCTATGTAAACTGTACATCGGGGAACACTGATAACCTAGTTAAGGTGATGAAATTATAGCTCGGTTTGACACCCCATTTGGCCGCGGGGCCCGTTTCCGGTATTTCGGTGCCGGAAACGGTAAAAATCGGGTAAAATTACCCAAATCATCCGAATTATTTTCGGATGATTTATTTTTACTTAATTTACTTAGATTTATGAAATAGTCTATTTTTAGAGTTTTCATGTACCAGTCAGCTCGCTTATGCGAACTTTGCCGGTTTACACGTTTTAAGCTTTAAAAACTTGTTTTTATGTTCTTTTTAGCACAAATAATTACCCGTTTAGTCTCGGGTCTTGAAATTTTACTCAAAACTTATTTTGACAGAAAGAACATTTTATAAAATTTTCCAGATTTATTTTCCTATATTTGCATTTATTTACCTATTTTTAAATCTCATTAAAACACTAAAAATATCAAAAATACTAAAATACTTTAGAAAAATCCCAAGTTTTTCTGGAATGATCCTTGTCATTCTCATAACTCTCTGGAATTTTTCCAGATTTATTTTTGTAAATTTACATATATTTATCTATTTTTAAATCTTATTAAAATACTAAATATATCAAAAATACCAAAACACTTTAGAAAAATCCCAAATTTTTCTGGAATGATCCTTGTCATTCTCATAACTCTCTGGAATTTTTCCAGATTTATTTTCGTAAATTTACATATATTTATCTATTTTCAAATCTTACTAAAATACTAAATATGTCAAAAATATCAAAACACTTTAGAAAAATACCAAATTTTTCTGGAATGATCCTTGTCATCCTCATAACTTTCTGGAAATTTTCCAGATTTATTTTTGTAAATTTACATATTTTTACATATTTTTAAATCTTTATCAAATACTAAATATGTCAAAAATATCAAAACACTTTAGAAAACTACCAAATTTTTCTGGGATGATCCTTATCATCCTCATAACTTTCTGGAAATTTTCCAGATTTATTTTTGTAAATTTACATATTTTTACATATTTTTAAATCTTTATCAAATACTAAATATGTCAAAAATATCAAAACACTTTAGAAAAATACCAAATTTTTCTGGGATGCTCCTTATCATCCTCATAACTTTCTGGAAATTTTCCAGATTTTAAAACTCATATTTCAAGCCTTTTTTTCACCCAAAACCGAGCTAGAAGCCCTAGAACTCGTTTCACCGAAAAGCCTCTTTAGACTTTTCCAACGGAGCTCAAATTTTGTGGGTGACTTTTATATGCTATAAAAGGCTTATCCTAAATTTTCCAGAATTTTTCATCAAGTTTAACTATTTTTCACTATTTTTGGCCAAAACCGAGCATTAAATTCACCAAATATTCATCTTTTATCCAAAAATTACCAAAAATTCACAGATCTCATATTTTCATGTGTAGATCATTTCTGTGAAATTTCGTGACCCAACTCTAAGCACACGAAAATCTGTCCATTTTTCTCATACACACGAAAACCGAACTCTTTTGTGTTCTCTAGCTTTTGATCGCAAGGATCTCGGTTTCTAGCCTTTGCTAGCCGCTAGATACAACACTTTCAAGCACAACAACACCACACCAAGCAAACTTTACCAACAATCAAGCCATTCCTTTCCTAGTGTCGGTTTTTATGTAAAAACAAAGATTCTAACCGTAAAAATCTATTCTAAACACTTTTAACTAATTACTTGGATCAAGATCCTTTGTATAACTTGTATACATCCTTTGATCACACAAGAACCGGTTCCATCTCGGGTTTTCACCCATATTTCATTTGGAACCTTTTTGTTCTTGCAAAACAACTAAAAATAAGGAAATCAACACCAAAGATCATGTATTATAACATGTTTATACCTTTGTTCTTGATTAGAAATGATGGAAATGGATGGAACTTGAAAGATATGAGAGGGATTTGAGAGAAAATGGGAGAGTTGTTCTTGAGTGAATGGATTGTAATGAAAAAAAAAAAAAAAAAAAATGGTGTGATATTATCAACTTGGCCGATCGGCCAAGTGAGAGGTTGGGGTGGGCCCCCACACTTCAATATTAACCACACACTCGGATTCCCGTAATCCGGATAATGTTTTGGATAATCTGGTTCAGTTCGTTTCTCGTTTAAACTCGTATGTCGGCTTAAAACGAGCATAAAATGGTCGTTTTTCGGGTTAACATAAAGTTTATATAAAACTGATTTAAAAACTTTAAAAACTTAACCCATGACATTAAGACATCATATTATTAATAATTACGCATCTTTTTCGGCTTGATTGATCGTCTCTTGCTTGGTTTGGTGTTAAAGGTTTCGTTTAGCGTACCGACGTACCATTAAATCGAAATCCTTTTTCTGTGCTATAATTCACCTATCCCGAAGCATTAATACTTCGTAAACATCACTTAACATTATATATTCCGTCTACAACGTAATTCCCGATCCGCTCGGGTTTCAATAACCGATCATTGGTTGATCGAAATTCCAATATGATTCACTATATAATTGAGTATGATTCATACTGTGAATCATATATATCCGTATAGATGTACTATAACTCATATAATCAGTATTTAATGACACGTAAATAGTATATTCCGGCTAGGGTATACCTGGATTTGCCGGAATCGTTACACATTTTGCTCAGGATTTCCATGCAAAGCCCGCATGTTTTATATGCGGTCAGACCAGTCACCTAGCAAGGGCTTGCACTGGTGGTGAAGTTGGAGGAAGTGAGAAGAAGGATGCTGAACAAGTAAGGCTAGGGACTAGGGCCTACATGCTGACTCGGGAGCAGGCCAAACAGATTCCAGATGTTGTGACAGGTACGTTTCTAGTAAACGGTATTTCTGCTTCAGTACTATTTGATTCGGGTGCGATTAAAAGCTTTGTAGCTACGACATTTAGTAAGTTAGAAAAAATGAAATGTTGTCGTGTGCTTGAAACCTTTAAAGTAGAAACACGAGTGAGACCTCTATTAGAATATTGAGAATGGTTAAGGATTGTAATGTATAATTAGAGGGACATGAGTTCCTTGTTACCTTGTATGTTATGACCTAAGGAGGGTTCGATGTGGTTTTGGGAACGGATTGGTTATCTGAGTTTGAGGTTCAGATAGTGTGTAAGAATAGGTTAATAAGGTTAAAATCCTTGGATGGTAGTACGGTGACGGTTTATAGTGATAAGGAAAGTTCATCGCGTAATTTCATTTCGATGATAAAAGCGAAAGATTATTAAGGCGAGGGTGCGATGCTTACCTAGCATATGTTGTCAAAGCTACGGCCGAGACGAATGAAGTGAAAGATATTCCTGTTGTGTGAGACTATCCAGAAGTGTTCCCTGAGGACCTTTCGGGGTTGCCACCGGAGGGTGAGATAGAATTTCATGTAGACTTAGTACCAGGAGCACAGCCTATCGCGACAGCAACATCCCACCTAGCGTCGTCCGAGATGAAAGAATCAATTTCCCAACTACAAGAACTCCTCGATAAAGGCTTTATAAGACCGAGTATGTTTCTGACATTCTCTGACCTAACCCTAGGAGCGTGTAACGAATTCGCTATGTAATTCGTTACAAAAAACTAACGAATGAGCCCTCATTCGTTAGGCTCATTCGTTATGCCAATTCGTTAAGGAAGAATAACGAATTAGCTATATTCGTTAAGTCATTCGTTATGCCATCATTATGAAGAACTAACGAATGAACCCCCATTCGTTGGAAGGTTCATTCGTAGCTAGACCAAACGAATGAGTCCATTTGTTATAAAGGTCAGATCGTTATAAAAGTCAATTCGCTATAAAGGCCAATTCATTATAAAGGTCAATTCGCTATGAGGGTCCATAAGTGGCCATTCGTTATGAAGAAACGAATGAATCCATTCGTTATGTGCCCCCATTTATTAAGGAATTGGAGAACGAATTAGACTTTGAAAGAATGATGGAAAGTTCCCTGGACTTAGATTAAAATGGTTTAATTACAAAGAAGCCCTCGAACTTTATGAGTTAGAAAATAAAATAATAAATTAAGGAATTGGAGAAAGAATTAGACTTTGAAAGAATGACGGAAAGGTCCCTCGACCCCAGCCAAGGACTCTGCCCCTTAGACCCTGCTAGGGGTTGCCGCCCCTAGAACTCTGCTGCCAGGGGCACTGCCCCCGGACCCCCGTTCGTTGAGGGTTATAATTAAACTAGAAACACGATATGGGTAGTGATAGTTAATTGATACGTATAATTATTATACAGTTAGTCGCGTACAACTAAAGAAAGGAATAACCATTAACGGTGAACGTAACCGCATTCAAGTGAGTTTCTAGCCCCACTTCCTTGTTATGTTTTCGGTGCTGTTCATACTCGATGTGATTAGTTAATACACTTACCTTGAGTGGTAAGTGTATGCATGTATGATATATGTGATAGCTATTATAATGTGATTTTGAATGAAAGCTTTTCAGTACGTGAACGATCTTCGGTTATTGCACGTATCTTCAAGGGAAGTAAGTGTTCGAATACGTAAATGTGTATGAATGAATGATAAAGCAGGGTATGTACAAAGTTATATGAATGTTAGTATGAAAGTATGGTAGAGTGAAGGTAGGAAACAGACCCTAATAATATATGCGAATGTAGGGAACATACCCTAATAATATCTGCGAATGAAGGGAACCGACCCTAAAAATATATACGAATGAAGGTAACAGACCCTAATAATATCTGCGAATGTAGGGAACTGACCCTAATAATATATGTGAAGGTTATAGGATGAAATGTGTGTGTGTGTGTGTGTATGTATGAAAGAAAGAATAAAAGTATGAAAGTATGAAGAAAGCTAAAAAAGCTAATTATATTATATGTATCTTCGGACGCGTATACATGTAAGTATGTGGATGTATTGTATGTTACCTGTATTAACTAGAACTCACTCAGCTTAGCTGACTTTTAGTATACATGCAGTTTAATAGACTGAGGCAACTGGCTTGAGAGGAACACATGGTATGATCTGAAGAGGCTGGCATCTAAATATTTTTCATGATGATTTGATATTATATTATATGTTATGTTTTAAAAGACAAGTTTATTAATATTTGAATGGTTGGCCTTTGGTTTTATTCTGCAAAAGTTTTAATTAACTCTGATATTTAGAACTGTGTTTATGAGTAAATTCAACGCCAAAGTAGGGCACCGGGACCGGGGCCTTACAAAACTGTGATATTTGTGTGTGTGTCAATTAAACGCTTATATGCTACATGTTTATTTTCTTACTAGCTTTATTTGAACGCATTCAGAGAGGTTCATCATAATCACATAATAGTATGATCATACGACCGTCGTAGTGGTTAGCGCTCGCCGCATGACAATGGTTTTATCGACACTTATTACTTGCTCAATTGATTTGATTGTTTATACTCACAGGTAACAGTTTTGCTCTTGATTATATCTTATTATAACTCATTATTTTTGTATTCTCAAACTGGTTATCTACTCACTCAACATGTGTTGTTGACGAACCTATATATTTTGTACGCATTTGCAGGTTACTATTAGATTGTTTATCAAGGTGAAGAACACATAGCGGAGACTATCAGGATTAAAACTTATTCAATAATCATATGATCTTGTTTTGTAATTTCTTTATAAATTGATGTACTTAAATATTGTTTGTTATTAAATAAATTAATTAGATATTGTCATATTAATTGCATGAGAGTAACTTGAGAGCTTTGAGCAATCAGCTCACGCCCCGGCATTTCCGCCTCAGGTTGGGGTGTGATAGAGAATGTGTATAGATTACCGCGAGTTGGATAAGCTTACGGATTGATGATCTGTTTGATTAGTTACAAGGTTCTGGTTGGTTCTCCTGAATAGATATCAGATTTGGTGATCATCAATTGGAAGTAAAAGAGGCAAACATCCCTAAGACAACAAGTCGGAAGCGATATGGATATTACGAGTTTCTCGTGATGTCGATTAACGAATGCTCTAGCGGCATTTATGGCAATGATGAATAGGGTATGTCATCCGATGTTGGACAAATCTGTCATTACCTTTATTGATGATAATCTAGACATACTCAAGGAAAGAATCCGAACATGCTGAACAGTTGGGGAAAGTGTTGAAGACTCTGAAGAAAGAGAAGTTGTATTCTAATTTTTTGAAGTGTACCATCTATACAGATCATAAAAGTGTGAAGTACTTCTTCAAGTAGAAAGGACTGAACATGAGGCAGAGAAAACGGTTAGAGATGATAAAGGATTATGAGTGTGAAGTCAAGTATTATCCTAGTGAGGCCAATATTGTTGATGACGCAATCATGCGTGAAGGTGAAGAAGTTACCGCGACAATTAAGTTGTATAAAATAGTTAGCACTTCAGGTTTCATGAGCGAGATACGTGAGGCGCAATAGAAGTTATAAAGGATGAGAGCAAGATGAAAATGGAATAAATTTTCGGGTTACACCGAGATTTGGAAGATAATGCTTATGATGTGAAAATCATATTTGGTTGCCTGAGGATTCCACATCATGGAGATCTTCGAGCCAAATCCTAGACGAAGCTCATAAGTCTAGATACTCAGTTTACATCGAGGCTTCGAAAGGAAAGAGGTCGGTTACAATGAAGGTAGATACTGATGAAAGCGAAACCCTCAAGTATAATTCAAGTAAACATGAGTTTATGGTGTGTGACACTGTGAGATGACAAGATATTTTGCCAACGTGGATAAGAACAACCATAAGTGTTAGGAATGTGGAGCTGACGGTTACACTGCAGGCAGTGGTGAAGCTTGGACTGAGGCACCTGGGGGGGCGAACTCAAAATGTATACAAAATTTCACAAACGATGGGGCCGGGCTCAAATTTTCGGGTGAAAAAGGCTAAACTTAAACTGTGTATAAAGATTTTCGGCCAAAACGGGTAAATTTACACTATTGCGCAAAAAACAGGGGAGGCCGGGGCCACCCCGGGCCTCAATGAAGCTTCGCCCTTGACCGCAAGAGGATTCCAGCAACCAAGGATACAATATGGAAAGACATGCAAACAAGGCGTAGAGATGATTTAGACCTATGTTTACTTGAATTGAGTCTTGACACGAATGTTTAGTGTGTAACTATTAATCATGTGATCATGAGCGAGAAGTTCTCCAGAACGGTAACGATAGAATGGTGTTATGAATGTCCACATAAAGGTCAGGACATGCCTTGAAAGAAAGTTGGGTAAGATAAATAGTTATGATATATCAAGCAACTTGATATGCATTAGCAGGCAACAATGGATTCATAGGACAAGACGAGACTTGATTAGTCAAGAAAAGAAAGATGTATCAACATGGACTTCATGATCAAGCTAACTTGGACAGCTACAACTCATGAACACTATGTGTTCGTAAAGAGCTAATAATGGAAAATGGTGATTTAAGAAGTTCTCCGTCAAGTTATGTCAGGATTATGCTCAAGGATTGTAAGATGTATTCTATCTTAAGGAATATACAAAAGGATTTCAGGGAGTAATACTTAAGGAAAAACTGGAAAGGTTTCCTTTTATGAAATTAATACGTTTTGAACGTATCGCATAACAGTATATTTGCTAAAGTTTGTAATTGGACAGATGGTCATTCAGTGCCAAGTGTTGTGATAGCAAGTGCAATGTTTCTATTTTAATGACAAGAAAGAAAAACATGTTTAAGGAAATGATGGGGACTTGCTAAATCTACACAAAGAAGCGTATCATCGAGTACTTCATGGACAAGCTACAGTGGACAGCTAAAACTAATGAACATTACTAGATGATTGTGAGACAAAGGATAAACCAGTAAGCAAGGAAGCTAATTCGATTCAAGAAAAGATGTGAATACAGAAAGTATTCCTTTTACAAGGAATAAGCAGGTTTCAAGGATGAAACATGTTATAAGGTGGGTAGACTTGTAACATACCAGGTTTCGTCGGTATTTAAATGAATTGGGTTTAATGAAATTATAGAAGATAAATGTAATTATCTAAAGTATGAGGGGGATAAGTTTCATTAGATGAATATTCAAATATGAAACCTTACCATCTTCCTATAAATGTGGTCACCATCTCATTTATAACCATCTTGGCGTCCAACCTCATTCACACCAAAAATTCTCGTTTTTTAGAGAGCAACCCACAAAGACCTTATGATTCCCGTAGATCTAACCGTCGGATCTGTCTCAAATTTTAACAGAGTGTTCATAGCATATAAATTAGAATTTTCACCCGTAGGATCTTTAATCCGAGTTAGGGAATATTAGTGTTTGTCAAGGGAACCATAACAGTGAAAAATAGAGTTTTCCGGAGACTGTAGCGGTTGTTTTTGGCGACGGAGAGCTGATGGGTTGGTATACTGGCAAGAAGGTTTCATGGATGCTTGAATTACTGAATTCCAAGTACGTTTGATATGGTTTCGGTTTATTCGAGTGATTTCGAACATAAACCTCAAATGTACGTTTTTGTTTAAAAATTTACTTTTCGTGTACGAATTTGCATGAAAAATTGTAGGATGATAGAACGGGTCACGATTATTGATAAAGTAATGAACTTGTAAGTAAAAGGGTTAGTTGGTTCGTTTCGGGTAAAAGGAGTAGTGTTCGGTTCGTGAAAAGAACGGGTAAAAGAAGTCGGTTTTGTATGAAACTTGATATGATAGTAAATTAAACCCTAACATGTAGGAAAAACATAAACTTGGTGATAAAAGAGTTATCAAGTGGGATTCGATTCGTTTGAAAAATGCGATTCGATTCGTTTGAAAATGGGATTCGATTCGTTTGAAAAATGCGATTCGATTCGTTACTAATATTCTATTGAAGCTTGTTCACATTAAACTTTGTTAAATTCTTAACTTTAAACAAGAATGAAGCTTGCTTAAATGTTGGTGATTCTACTACGATCTAATCATTTTAGGTAATTGAGATTTACTTATAGATCAAATGACAAATCGTAATAAACATTGTATTAATTATGTGGTGTAGAATGCATGCTTGTTCAATAATATCATGTCTTGGGAACTAAGGAACCTCTGCGATATTTAGGGGTTCCAAGACGCACCACTCTTTGATGTGTTTGGTAGCTCCCTAGTAGGGACAAGGGCCTGCCCTGAGCCGGAGTTATGCCAGATGATGAAACTCATCTAGTCAACATGGATGACTAGCGGTTGCACTAAAAAAATTAAAATGTTACTAGAAATAAGTAGCAAATTGCTACTACTTGGTAGAAACTTGATTACCAAAGGTCAATAGCTATGAAGGTTAGTGGCAACTTAGTTCAAGGAATAGCTACTTTGTTTATCGATAACTGATTAGCTAAGTCGCAACTTAAATGCAGTAGCATCTTGAAATTTGGTAGTATTTCAAAACTTCAATAGCTACTGAGTTTGATCTCAAATGGAGTTCCTAATACCAATGTGACTCTAGGGTTACACACTTACATCCCAATGGTCACAACCTTCAATTGTGACGTTTCACCCGAATCGGTGTGTTGGTTCGACATCTATAATAAATCATTTGTTCTGAATTCACATATCGGATTTACACTTTGAAATTCCAAGAAGATAACTCATCGTTATTTGAAAATTAATTTATGTGTTATATGATTAATTGATTATTTATTTCATTTTGACATGAAATACATTAATACGAAATTAGTTACATAAACAAATCTACAAGATAGCTAGGCTATATGAAATCTATAAAGTCTTTCAGTTAAGAGGTTAGTTTTTAGTGAAAATTATTGAGCTTGTATGCTTCCTACCCTAGGCTTGATGACATGTTGCCCAAGGATGTACCTCAACTCTTAATTCAGACAAACCTTTACCCATTACCAAAACCAGTGCCTCAAAGAATCTCAAGTCATTAGTCAGACGAGCGTTTGAACGGACAAACACCATTCTGTAAAAACGTCTAAGATGGTTGTTTAGTATTAATATGAAAAAAATGTAAACTATTGTGTATTAAGTGTAAGGTGGCATTTTGTTAGTAACGTTATCAAATATCGGGAGACAGAACCAAGCCCCGGTGCGGAAGCGTGTGTCGTGAACGTACATGTATAAACGAGCTCGGTTCATGGATCGATCTAAAACATGTATTAACTCTTGAACGATCTAAAGGAGGGACGTGGAGAGTTAGTTTAGATTAACAATAATCAATAAAGTAGGATGAACAATTGTAATCAAAACACAAAAGATAGATGTTGAAGTATGATTTCATTAACCGAATGATTCACATCAAGAACACTCATACATACATTCATACATACATAATCATAAAGGAACGGCCACCCGGGGAGAGCTCTTCCCCGGTGGCAAACTCTCTACATAATCAAAAATCTCACAATGCACACATGACCTAAACGAATTACCTAAATCATCTATTTATACTAGTCTTGTGCCTTGGTTTTCACTCCACCGCCACTTGGATAAGACCAAAGGAATAAAATAAAATATATTATTTCACCCGTCAATTGCTTCAATTACTCGTTATAATATCTTGTTGTCTTTCTTTAATTTCTCATTATACACGAGTAACGATTCGATGCGTCGGTCTAAAATATAATACACATTATCGGGTGTTGTTAAACATGTCCTCCCCCCCCCCCCTTCTTTTCTTTTCATACAATTTTTAATAAATGCACATCCCCTTGAACTTACTAAACCTCATTTTCCCATAACAATGATTACATACATATTAGTCCCTCTAACATTTTATTTAACTCAATTGGCTTCATTGAATACATTAAATTAAATCCTATTGTATTATTATTATTATTATTATTATTATTATTATTGCAAATGTTATTAATATTTTTTTTATTTTAATAGGATCTCTCTCTCTCTCTCTCTCTCTCTCTCTCTCTGACCTACCCTTTAGGTAGAGTGGTCGACCAGCCCATTTAATAAAAGAAAAATTAGCGCTACTATAATGTTAAAATCCCAACCGACCCTTGTGAAATTTTGACAACGTTATCTGTGTAATTTCGAGAACAGATGGGTGATGAGCATCCTTGGAACCACAAGTGTAATTATGCCTCATTTTTTTTGTCGTCGCGTCTCAGAATAGTGAAGTTATAGAAAAAAGAGGTAGAAGACTACTTAAACCTAATATTAGTTTAGCATGTGGCATTTTCAAACTCAATCGGCAAATTTCGTTAACAGCCCATTTTAATCAGCAAATTTTAGCATGTTAACAACATTAATCAGCAACAAACTGTTAGCTCGAACACTTTTATCAACATCTACTCGTGTAGGGCTAAAACAAATCTCCAAATCAAGAAATTAATCATCCAAACTATCTCCAAATAAACCATAATCACCATACGAACCAGAATCAACCACAAATTTGCCCTAAACACGTCATTGCAATTTTCCCTCAATTTTGACCTAAAACCTTAAATCTGAAAATTAAACCCTTAATACACGAAATTAATCCTTGAAACCGCATCAAATCATCTTAAAATTATCATTTTATCACCAATCTAACATCAATTTCACCAAACTTTCAGATCTTGAACATCAAATATAAACGAGTTCGACCGAAAACAAACCGAATATTGTAGATCTGGACAAAACTGAAAACACAAAACATGAAATTGATATTGAATATCCGAACTAATCATTGACCCAAACATCAATTCACATCTATAATCCTTCAATCATCAAAGTTCATCCAAATCCATGCAAAAAACCACAAGAACTTCAATGAACTTTAATTTTAACGTCCATGGTGGATTCAAGAGCGAATTGAATCTAGTTCAGCGGTTAGTCTGAATGATTCGGTAATTCACTCTGATACCAACTGACATAACCGAGCCCCGGTGCGGAAGCGTGTGTCGTGAACAGACATGTATAAACGAGCTTGGTTCATGGATCGATCTATAACATGCATTCACTCTTGAACGATCTAATGGACAGATGTGGAGAGTTTTTTTCGATTAACAATAATCAATAAAGTAGATTGAACAATTGTAATCAAAATACAAAAGATAGATGCAGAAGTATGATTTCATAAACCGAATGATCACATCAAGAACACTCATACATACATCCATACATACATAATCATAAAGGAACGTCCACCCGGGGAGAGCTCTTCCCCGGGGGCAAACTCTCTACATAATCAAAAATTTCACAATGCACACATGACCTAAACAAATGACCTAAATCATCTATTTATACTAGTCTTGTGTCTTGGTCTTCACTCCACCGCCACTTGGATAAGACGAAAGGAATAAAATAAAATATATTATTTCACCCATCAAATGCTTCAATTACTCGTTATAATATCTTGTTGTCTTTTTTTAATTTCTCATTATAAACGAGTAACGATTCGATGCGTCGGTCTAAAATATAATACTCATCATCGGGTGTTGTTAAACATATCCCCCCTGTTTTTCTTTTCATACTATTTTTAATAAATGTATATCCCCTTGAACTTATTAAACCAATTATCATTTTCCCTTAACAATAATTATATACATGTTAGCCCTTCTAACATTTTATTTAACTCAATTGGCTTCATTGAATACATCAAAATAAATCATATTTTATTATTATTATTATTATTATTATTATTATTATTATTACTGCAAATGTTATTAATTTTTTTTTATTTTTAATATGATCTCTCTTTCTCTCTCTCTCTCTCTCTCTCTCTCTCTGACCTACCCGTTAGGTAGAGTGGTCGACCAGCCCATTTAGTAAAAGAAAAATTAGCACTACTATAATGTTAAAATCCCAATCGATCCTTGTGAAATTTTGACAACGATATCTATGTAATTCGAGATCAGATGGGTGATGAGCATCCTTGGAACCACAAGTGAAACTATGCCTCATTTTTTCGGTCATCACGTTTCAGAATAGTGAAGTTATAGAAAAAAAGAGGAAGAAGTATATTAAACCTAATATTAGTTTAGCATGTGGCCTTTTCAAACTCAAAACCACGACCCGCAAAGATTTAGTCCACTTGGTATTGGGCATTTTTTGTTTATTTCATTTTTAAGTTACATTTTTTGGTTCGTTAGGTTAGTACATTATTTATTAATTTATATTTTTAATAAATCTTTGGTTTTTATAATATTTGAATATTATTTGTTGGTATATAAAGATGTCCTTTACTAAATATTTTTCCAGGAAAAACTTAGAATATTATTTATCGGATACTTACAAAAATAATGTTAAAAGAACTCGACAATTGATGAGAATCTAAACGATAGCTGTATTTTTTATTTAGAAAGACTTGTTTAGGAATATCGAAAATAGGTAATATTTCAAGTCAGATTTTAAAAAATTAAACATGTAACTAACAATTTTAAATAAATTGTCTTTTAATTATGCATTTCTAATGATATTTTGTTTAATTATATTTTTTATATTACCCGACTCGATTCGATTCGATTCAACTCGAACGGCGGAACCAGAAAGAAAGAAAGTAATACTGTTTTGACGCAACCCAAACGACCGAACCAGATAGAAAAAAACTATATAACTATGGACGGACGAAAAAATTTTCCGACTCGTGTGATAATATTTCATGGGTCCGCCACTGCACACATATTTATATATAGTTTTATATATATAATAATTCATCGCCATTTATAATAATAAATCTATATTATTATGATCAAGGACAAAATATAAAGGTAAATTATATATATATAATAATTCATCGCCATTTATAATAATAAATCTATATTATTGTAGTCAAGAGCCGAGGGTCTCTCTGAAAGCCACTTCTCTATCCCGTTGGATAGAGGTACGGTGTGCCTACATCCCACCCTCTCCAGACCTTACTTATAGCTTTGCAATTGGTGGGACTCCACTGGGTATGATTGATTGATTGATAATTTTCCTTTATATTAAAAACTACACCTCTTTTCACTCAATGTGCTAATTATTTGTTACTTATTATGTTTGTATTAGATTCCGTCCTTGCTACTAACGATATTGGGTGTTTACAGTCTAATTTTATGGATTTTGATTCTTGTAAATTAAAACCAAACCGTTAAACTTTAAACCGAATCAGACCAAACCAAACCGTTAGTTACGTTTGATTTCACGGGCTTAGGCATGTTGGGTTATGATTAATTTGCAAAACTAATTTATATACAATTCGTCATAGTGACGTTTAAACACTAGCAGTCTGAAAACATGAAATATGTATTATTTGGAATTTAATAATTTAATGAAAAGAAAATCTAAAGACAGATTTATTGCAACTTGTTACTGGGTTTGGATTTGGGCCTCAACCCATCTTTCAAGTTAGTATTTAGTTAATAATTAAAATGAATAATATATATACATTTACGTAGTTACGCTACAAGTTATATTTAACAAAAGTGTTGATATACATATATGTATATGACATAAAGTATCTGAGAAACTTAAATATAATTAAATTATATGGTCCATTCTGTTTTTTTAGGGTTGGTTTCTAGTACAAACCGTAAACCAAACCGTTCACTACAGTTTAAACGGTTTCATGATTTCAAACACCCATACTAACAGACGTTAGATTTTCAATTACAGTTTTCTTCTAACAATTAAAGAACATAATAAGTAATTTTTACATTCTTCTATTTTTTTTCTTTATTTTCTTTAAAAGGGTCTTTTTACATGACAAATTCCAAGCCACAAAGTGGTTTTCAAACCATAAATTGTCAATCGAATCATGTTATTTTAAGTTGGTCAAACCGGCAGTTTTAACTCAGGTTTAAATGATTTTAACCAATGAGATGGAAACATTATACGAAATTATATGAATAGTTTACTAGATAAAATGTCTCGAATTGTACTTGTTATACATAAAGCAGCATCGATCCAGTCGCAATTTCTAAGGTTTTCCTTAAGCAAGGACCACCACACCACCTTTACGGCTTTACTCATTCATTACATTCTTTTTTTTTTCTTCTAAAATACATCTTTTCTTCCATTACATTTGCATGCCATGAGAGACTTTCAAAACAAATAATCAGATGAAGAAATCCTTCTACTTTTGCTTTCTACTTCTAGCCTTTCCACTCTTTGTTACAAGTCAAGAAGATGATGCTTTCAGATTATTATCTTTCAGAAACTCATCCATTGATTCCGACCCTACCCGCATTTTATCTGATTGGTCGGTTTCATCGTCGAGCCGTGGCGAGGCGTGCGGTGTTTGAATAGCAACCGTGTCATCACGGTTAATCTCACCGACGCCTACCTCGCCGGTACTCTTAACCTGAACGATATTATGTCAATCTCTACTCTTTCTGCTCTTTCTCTCTCCGGAAACTCTTTTTTTGGCAACCTTTCTTTTACCAGCAGCTGGAACGCCAACATGCTTAACTTCTCCGGCAACAGGCTCACCGGAAACCTCCCCAGCTCTTTATGCCATTGCAAGTACCTTACGTCACTAGACCTCTTTGACAATCGGTTTTCCGGTGACATACCCACCGGTTCTATACCACCCAGCTTACAGTTCCTTGATCTTTCCGGCAACAACTTCACCGGAGAGTTTCAGAACCTTGACTTTGGGACTTGTCAGAATCTTACAGCAATCAACCTTTCAAGAAACGGTCTTACCGGAGCTGGGTTTCCCACGAGCTTGACAAACTGTCACCTTTTACGAAGCCTTGATATCAGCCATAATGCTTTAAACATGAAGATTCCGGGAGACAAACTGGGCGGTTTCAAATCCTTAAAAAGTCTGTCTTTATCTTGGAATAAATTTTCCGGCCAGATTCCGCGAGAGCTCGGAAATGCCTGTAGCACACTTGAAGAGCTTGATCTTTCCGGCAACCAGTTAACCGGCGGGCTTCCGTCGTCCTTCGCTTCGTGTTTGCCTCTCTCAAGCCTCAATCTTGGCCACAATTTTCTCTCCGGAGACTTTTTAACCAAAATTGTGAGCTCCATGACAAGTTTGAAGCATCTTTATGTGCCATTTAACAACGTGACAGGGAGTTTACCGTTGACTTTGGTCAACTGTAGCCAACTTCAAGTGGTTGACTTGAGTTCTAATGAGTTTACAGGTGAGATACCTTCTGTATGGTGTCTTTCAAACTCACCGCTTTCATATTCACTTCAGAGGTTACTTTTGGCCAGCAATTACTTATCAGGTTTAATACCGAATAGTATTGGCGGTTGCAAAAGTTTACAAACCATTGATCTTAGTTTCAATAGTTTGACTGGTGTAATTCCTGTTGGAATATGGAATCTCCCAGAGATCCTGGATGTGATAATGTGGGCTAACAATCTCACAGGTGGAATCCCAGATGGAATCTGTGTCAAAGGAGGGAATCTTCAAACATTGATCCTTAACAACAACCTCATCACAGGAACAATCCCGACTTCGATCGCCAGCTGTAGGAATCTGATCTGGGTTTCGCTTTCTAACAACAAGCTCGAAGGTGAGATCCCGGTCGGTGTAGGGAATCTTGTGAATCTTGCAATTCTTCAACTCGGAAACAATTCGTTAACAGGTGGTGTTCCAATAGGTCTTGGCAAGTGTAAAAGCCTCATTTGGTTAGATTTGAATAGTAATTTACTAAATGGGCCGCTTCCGGAAGAGCTAGCAGGCTCAGCCGGGTTTGTTTCCCCAGGGCCCGTTTCGGGCAAGCAGTTTGCTTTTGTGAGGAATGAAGGTGGGACTGCTTGTAGATTTGTTGGAGGGCTTGTTGAGTTTGAGGGTATAAGGAAAGAGAGACTTGAAGGGTTCTTGAATTACTATTCTTGCCCCTCGACTAGAATATATTCTGGTTTGACAATGTATAATTATGAAGCTAATGGTAGCATGATCTATCTTGATCTGGCGTTCAACTCTTTAACGGGAAGTATTCCTCAAAGCTACGGTTCGTTAAGTTACTTGCAAGTTTTGAATCATGGATACAATAATCTTACGGATGAAATCCCGTTTAGTTTAGGTAATTTGAAAACTGCTTTGCTTCTTGATCTTTCACATAACTCGTTAACAGGCTTCATCCCGGGATCATTAGTGAGTCTCTCGTTTCTAAATGACTTCGACGTGTCAAATAATAAGCTCACAGGCCCGATACCTTCAGGAGGACAACTCACCACTTTCCCTTCATCAAAATATGAATACAACTCGGGCCTTTGTGGGCTTCCATTGGATCCTTGTGGGTTAGAAGCCCGACGGGCTAGGCCGAACAAAGAGGACAACTTCTATGGCTACCGGGGTGGTTGTCGGGATACTCGCATCCCTTATATGTATACTCATCCTCACATTTATTCTTTTCAGAATGAAGTACCAAAAGAAAGTGGAAGAAAGAGATAAATAAATGGAAAGCCTTTCAGCTTCGGGAAACAGCAGTTGGATGTTAAAGGGCGTACCCGAGCCATTAAGCATCAATATTGCGACGTTTGAGAAGCCGTTACGAAAGCTAACTTTTGGCCACTTGCTGGAAGCAACAAACGGGTTTAGTCCCGACACATTAACTGGTTCGGGCGGGTTTGGTGACGTTTACAAAGCCGAGTTAAAAGATGGGAGTGTTGTCGCGATCAAGAAACTTATACACGTCACGAGTCAAGGAGACAGAGAGTTCATGGCTGAAATGGAAACCATTGGAAGAATCAAACACCGTAATCTCATACCATTGTTGGGTTATTGTAAGATAGGAGAAGAAAGATTGCTTGCTTATGAGCATATGAAATGGGGAAGTTTAGAAGCGGTTTTACATGATCGGGTCAAAGGGGAAGGGTGTGTTCCGTGGCTCGATTGGTCAACACGAAAAAAGATAGCCATTGGGTCAGCAAGAGGGCTAGCATTTTTTCATCATAGTTGCATTCCACATATTATTCACCGCGATATGAAGTCAAGTAATGTACTTCTAGACCAAGATTTTGAAGCCCGTGTCTCGGATTTTGGAATGGCTCGACTCGTTAATGCACAAGAAACTCATCTTAGTGTGAGTACATTAGCCAGGACCCCCGGGTATGTCCCACCCGAGTTGTTAGTAGTTAAAGTCATATCTTATGCTTTAATCATTAATAATCATAGTGCAGGGGCTGGTTATGTCAATATTCATAGTTGACAGTTTATGAAAGCAATTAAAAGTTTTTTTAAACTTCAGGGGTAAATGTGTCAAGATAGTGAAAGTTAGTTAGAAGTCGTTGGTGTCCAGATTTGGGGATATATATAGTTTTGTAATTAGGGTTCATAGTTCGTTTTCAGTTTCAGTAATCGTTTTTCAATTCGTTTCGTACGATCATTCGTTTCTTGGTTAATAATAATTTCGTTTCGTTTCTGTTGTCAATTTCTGTTTTCTTTTGGGGAAATTACCACAATTGGTATCAGAGCCCTGGTAGTGGCTCCTGATACGGATTCAAAGAGGGTTTAATTCGTTCAATCGTTTGAACGATTGAAGTTACAGTCATTGTGTCGACGAAATTCCATCTTGAGAAATTTGATGGGAAGAACGATTTTGGTTTATGGAGAGTGAAGATGCGAGCGTTGCTGGTTCATCAGGGACTGGTGGATGCACTGGCGGAGATGACCGATAAAGATAAGAAGGATTTGTTGGAGAAGGCGCACAACGCGATTATTCTGTCACTCGGTGATCGTGTTCTGAGGGAGGTCTCGAAGGAAACCACTGCAGCCGGCATCTGGGCGAAATTGGAAATCTTGTACATGACGAAGTCTTTAGCAAATCTTCTATACCTAAAGAAACGGTTGTATACGTTTCATATGACGTCTAATAAGACGCTTGAAGATCATACAGACGAGTTTAACAAACTTGTCTTGGATCTTGAAAATATAGAGATCACTTTAGAAGATGAAGACCAGGAAATCATCTTCTTGGCTTCTTTACCTCACTTATACGAGCACTTTGTTGATACGCTCATGTATGGCAGAGAATCCTTATCAATGGAGGATGTTCTTGCTGCCATGAACTCGAAAGAGTTAAAGAAAAGGAATGATGTTAAAGAAGATACAAGTGATGGTTTATATGTTAGGGGCAGATCTGAGTTTAGAGGCTCTAAGACAAAGAAGCAGTCAAGATCTAAATCCAAAATAAAGAGACGTGGTTATGTATGTAATTCAGAGAAGCATCTGAAAAGGGATTGTCCAGAAAGAAAGAAGGATTGTGGAGAATTTGGTTCTTCGAAGGGGCATAATAGTAATGTTTTAGAAGGCTCCTCTGATAGTTATGATAGCTCTGATGTAATGAATGTCTCTAATAACGAAGGGTAATAAGGGTGGATTCTTGACTCAGGATGTTCTTTCCACATGACACCTGTTAAGAGTTTCTTTAAAGACCTAAAGTTAGAAGATCAAGGAGAGATGAAGCTTGGTGATAATAGACCTTGCAAAATACTTGGTTTAGGATCTATTACTTTAATAATGAGTAATGGAATAGAAGTGGACATCAATGAGGTCAGGTACATTCCTAGTTTAAAAAGGAGTTTGATCTCATTAGGAACTTTTGAGAAAGCTGGGTTTTATGTAGGGTTAAAAGATGGTAAAGCCAAGGTTGTAAAAGGATCTTTAGTTGTATTGACTGGAACTAGGAAGAGTAATAACACTTATCATTTAGATGGTGTTGCATTACAAAATGATGCATTTGTTGTAGTGTCTAAGTCTGATAGTTCTTTAATATGGCATAAAAGATTTGGCCATTTAAGTGAGCATGGTTTAATAGAACTTAGAAAACAACAGATCATAGAAGAGTTTAAGGTCAATGATGTTGGTTTTTGTGAAACCTGCGTGTTTGGAAAGAAGAGAAGGGTCCAATTTTCTAAAGGTAAACATATATCTAAAGAAGTCTTAGATTATGTTCACTCAGATTTGTGGGGGCCTGCAAAGGTTAGTACTCTAGGTGGAGCTAGATATTTTTGTCCATAATAGATGATTTTTCCAGGAGGGTTTGGGTTTATGTACTTAAACATAAGAGTGATGCTTTTCCTAAGTTTGTTGAATGGAAAACTTTAGTGGAAACCCAAACAGAGAAGAAGGTTATGAAATTGAGGACAGATAATGGTCTAGAATTTTGTAACCATGATTTTGGTCAATATTGTAAAAGGCAGGGCATGGCTAGACATTTAACAGTACCTGGAACTCCTCAACAGAATGGTTTAGCTGAGAGGATGAATAGGACCTTACTAGAAAGGGTAAGATGTATGAGGTTAAATGCTGGAATGCCCAAGGGTTTTTGGGGTGAAGTGGTCACTACTGCTGCTTATCTGATCAATAGATCTCCATCAAGAGCAGTAGGTATGAAGACTCCAATGGAAAGATGGACTGGTGTAAAACCAGACTGTAGTCATCTTAGAGTTGTGGGGTCTATTGCTTATGCTCATATAAGTCAAGATAAACTTGATTCTAGAGCATTGAAGTGTATATTCTTGGGATATACAGAAGGGGTAAAGGGCTATAGGCTTTGGAGATTAGATGATAATAGTCCAAAGATTATAGTAAGTAGAAATGTGGAATTTCAAGAAATGGTGCATTATAAGGATGTGGTTGGTGGAAATTCAACAAGTCATGTTCTGGAGGAGCAGGGGAAAGTATTGATTGAGGTGGAGCTTGATGAGAAAGATGCAGGGTCTATTTATACTGATATAGGGGTAAATCAGGAAATGACTAGTGGCACTTCTGGTCATAATATTGCAAGAGATAGAACGAGGAGAAAGATACAACCTCCAATCAGATATAGGGACAATTTAGACATTTCTGCAGTGGTCTTTATGGCTGCAGAAGAAGAAAGTTTATATGAACCTATGTCATATAATGAGGCCATGTGTTCTAAAGAAAAAGATAAGTGGTGGGCTGCTATGAGTGAAGAAATGGCTTCTTTGGAGAAAAATATGACATGGGAATTAGTGGAAAAGCCTAAGGATCAGAAACTTGTGTCGTGTAAATGGATATACAAGATTAAAGATGGTATGCCAGGTGGTGAAGGACCTAGGTTCAAAGCTAGGTTGGTGGCAAAGGGGTTCACTCAAAGGGCAGGTATTGACTACAATGAAATCTCTTCTCCAGTTGTTAAACACACCTCAATAAGGGTATTATTGTCCATTACTGCTGCCTATGATTTAGAATTAAAGCAACTAGATGTAAAGACGACCTTCTTACATGGTTTTCTTGATGAAAAGATTTATATGAAACAACCTACGGGATTTGTAATTGAGGGGAATGAAGACAAAGTATGCTTGTTAAAACGATCGCTATATGGCCTTAAACAGTCCCCAAGGCAGTGGTATAAGAGGTTTGATGAGTTCATGTTGACTCATGGTTTCTTATAAAGTTCATATGATAGTTGTATCTATTTTAGGGAAGGGCATGGTGGACATTTCATCTTCTTGTTATTATATGTAGATGATATGTTGTTGGCTTGTAAGGATAAGAGTGAAATAGAAGCCACTAAGAAACTTCTGATGATGGAATTTAAGATGAAAGAGTTGGGTGAAGCAAGGAAAATTTTGGGAATGGAGATAATCAGAAATAGAAGTTCGAGACACTTGAAGTTAACACAAACTTCGTATGTTAATAAAGTGTTAAAGAACTTTGCTATGGCAGATAGTAAACCAGTAAAAACTCCATTTCCTGCTCATATCAAATTGTCTTCACAAGATGCTCCAAGTTCAGAAGAGGAGATAAGGTACATGGAGAAGGTACCTTATGCTAGTGTGGTTGGGAGTCTTATGTATTTGATGGCCTGTACAAGGCCAGATCTTGCCTATGATGTTAGTGTGATCAGCAGGTTCTTAGCAAATCCGGGTAAGGCTCACTGGGATGCTACCAAATGGGTTTTGAGATATTTGCAGGGTACCAAGGATTGGGGATTGAACTTTGGTTATCATACAGATAATTGTCAAGGTGAGGTAGCAGGGTATGTAGATGCAGATTATGCTAAGGACTTAGATAAGGGAAGATCAATCACTAGTTATGTTTTTAAAGTTATTGGTAATGTTGTTAGTTGGAAATCACAACTTCAAAAGGTTGTTGCTCTTTCCACTACCGAAGCTGAGTATATGGCTTTGACAGAAGCTGTAAAGGAAGCTTTGTGGCTGAATGATTAGTTTCCGAGCTAGGGGTAAAGTTGTCCAGTTAAGATATATTCTGTGATAGTCAAGGTGCTGTTCACTTGTCAAGAAATAGTGTATTTCATGAGAGAACAAAGCACATTAATGTGAGAATGCATTTCATTAGGGAAGTGATTAATGCAAAAGAAGTCAAGGTAGTTCAAGTGAAGACCGAAGAAAACTTTGCTGATATGCTAACTAAAGGGCTGCCAGGTACCAAGCTTGAGTTCTGTGTAAAGGGACTTGGAATTGGTTAATGAGATGGCTTTAAAGGTGGAGATTGTTAGTAGTTAAAGTCATCTCTTATGCTTTAATCATTAATAATCATAGTGCAAGGGCTGGTTATGTCAATATTCATAGTTGACAGTTTATGAAAGCAATTAAAAGTTTTTCTAAACTTCAGGGGTAAACGTGTCAAGATAGTGAAAGTTAGTTAGAAGTCGTTGGTGTCCAGATTTGGGGATATATATAGTTTTGTAATTAGGGTTCATAGTTAGTTTTCAGTTTCAGTAATCGTTTTTCAATTCGTTTCGTACGATCATTCGTTTCTTGGTTAATAATAAGTCCGTTTCGTTTCTGTTGTCAATTTCTGTTTTCTTTGGGGAAATTACCACTCGAGTACTACCAAAGTTTCAGGTATACGGCTAAAGGAGATGTTTATAGTTATGGTGTTGTGTTGTTAGAGCTTTTATCGGGGAAAAAACCGATAGATACTAAGGAGTTTGGAGATTATAATAATCTTGTCGGGTGGGCTAAACAATTGCATCGAGAACAAAGAGTTCGTGACATTTTGGACCCTGAATTGTTATCTGATAAATTGTGTGAATATGAATTGGTTCATTGTTTGAAGATATCGTTTCAGTGTGTTGATAACAAGCCGTGGAAGAGACCGACAATGATTCAAGTAATGGGAAAGTTTAAAGAGGTTATAAATGATTCTGGAAGTGATGTTCTTGATGTGATGTCCATGAAAAGTTCAGTGATTGATGAATCTCAAGAAAAAGAACCTTTGGGTAATTGATGAAACGTTGCAATTATTTTTTTATGTGAATATTATTTTCTGGAAATTCTAAGAGTTGGAGATGATTACTTTCGGCTTTGGAACAAAATGACTAGATGGTTTTTCGATCATAATATGCGCTTTTCTTGGATCAAGATAAATCTTACTTTGTTCTTTGTGTCAAACTTTTTAGCATGTTTTATCATCATTGCACCTTGTTGAATCAGAACGTATTGATTTATTATATTATTCAATCATGTTGAGGTAATTATACTACATGTTTGATGAATACCTATTTGAGCAGTGGACCATATCCCTTTTTATTTTTTCCTAAAGACAAAGATCTTGGCGGATCTTAACCTAAATAATAATCATAGGTTGTTTTGTTATCCTAGTATTCCAAGTTACAAATTAAATCATAATGATAGGTTGCTTCTCAAGTATTTTTTGTGTCGAAAATTATAACTTTTATCACAATGCAAGGAAACAAATTGATGAAAACAATAATTTAATATCCTAATAACCAATATCTAAAGTTATATGAGGACCAAGGTGTGAATATTAAGAGTAAATTAAGCAAAATCAAAGGTAATGGTGGACCAGAGGTGGTGGTGTTGATGATTGAGCATTATATAAGAAATCCCTTTAATGCTAGTGGATTTTGGTCAACTTTTATGGATTTTTTCCTGTGACAATAAAGCAATTGAGCCTTTTTGAATATATTTATGTGTTATAACTTACTAGGATATAACCCGTGTTACATACGGATGGAAAAACATAACAAATCATATAAATATAGAAAACATATTCAACCAACACAAATACTGTAACATCCTTGAATATTCTAATATTAAATAAAGACAGTCGCGTTTAATTATCGTGTGTTAATAGTTAATAAATATTAAATGAAGAAAGATCATGGACTTGGATTAATTATGGTGGATTAAAGGGTAATGGGTCTTAGGTCCATGGGCTTTAAAAGATATAAATACACCCTAAACCAACCTAAAACCCTAATCCTCATTCCATCTTTCCATATTGCCTACACACTCAAAAACACACACATACACCTACACATATACATGGCCGAGAGAGAGAGAGTGAGATCCAAGGCCGAGCGTACGTGATTCTTGATAGATTCTTCAATACACAAGATAAATACAAGATCTAACGTTCATAACTAAGCCAACAAACCCGAAAAAAAGGTATGTTTTGATCTTAAAGTCTACGTTTTTATTAACGTTTAACCTTGAAATTTAGAACGAGAATAGATCAGGTGTAAATGAAACGTAAAGTTGTGAACTTGATGCTGAAACAAACTTAAAGGACCTGTAAATAGGTGCGACTCGTTTAAAATAAACCATAGACCTAGTATTAAACGTTTTTAAGCCTAAAGGTCCAAACTTTATGCTTTTCCGGGCCGAGTTTTGCTCGAAAAAGTCTTGGGAATGCTCTCGGGTTTGGTCAGTATCATATCCAAGGATTTGACGACGAAACGGATATGATTAAGGAGTTTAAAGCGAACGGTAGCTGCTGTTGGTAACTTCGCCTGCAGCTAAGTTCGCTGCAGGTAAGTTCGCCGGACACTAAGTTCGCAGGACACTAAGTTCGCCGGAAACCAAGTTTGCCGGACTCCAAGTTCGCTGGACACTTAGTTCGCCAGACACCAAGTTCGCTCGACACTAAGTTCGCCAGACACCAAGTTCGCTGAATGTTAAGTTCGCTTAACTTAGGTTCGCTTAAGTTAAGTTCGCCTAACACGTATGTTCGCTTACATTTAAGGTAACGAATCAGATAGCAAATCAGACTTAATTCGTTACGAGGAATGAGTAAGACAACTTAACCCCAGCCAGGAGCTCTGCCCCTTGGACCCCGCTAGGGGCTGCCGCCCCTAGAACCCCGCTGCCAGGGGCGCTGCCCCCGGACCCCTGTTCGTTGTGGGTTATATAAAGATAGAAATACGATATGAGTAGTAATAGTTAATTGATACATGTAAATATTATACAGTTAGTCGTGCACAGCTCAAGAAAGGGATTACAATCAACGGTGAACGTAACCGCATTCAGGTGAGTTTCTAGCCCCACTTACTTGTTATGTTTTCAGGGCTGTGTGCATACTCGATGTGTTTGTTAATACGTTTATCCTATGTGTTAAATGTATATCTTATGTGAATATGTGAAAAGTATGAATGCTTGCTTGTCAGTACGTGAACGATCTTCGTATATTGCACGTTTTGTCAAGTTATAATGTTATGTTAAATGATAATATGATATGTACGATATATGAATGAATGTAAATGAGGTATGGTTGTATGGTAACAAAGATGGACCGAGCCCTAATAATACTCGAGGAAGGAGGGACCGAGCCCTAATAATACTCGAGGAAAGTAGGGCGTAATGCTCTTTATAACGTAAGAAATGAAGGTAAGTAAGAATGAAATAAAGATATGAAAGTATGAATGAAAGTATGTAAGTATATATGTATGGCATGTTGTATGATTAACTAGAACTCACTTAGCGTAGCTGACTTTTAGTATGCACGCAGACGAGTAGAATGAGACAGCTGGCTTGAGCAGGGACACATGGCAGAAGAATAAGAGTCTGGCATCTGAATACCTATTATGTTTTATAAGTTATGTTTTGATTTTGAAGAACAAGAGGAATGTTTTAAGAAATGTTTATGATTTGATATGTGATGTTTTATGAAAGACTTATATTCCGCGTAAAGTTTTAATTTACTCTGATATTTAGAACTGTGTTATGAGTAAATCCAACGTCAAAAGTGAGGCACCGGTAACAAGGCCTTACAAGTACGTTTCGAACAAGATGATACTTTTCGGCCGGCAAAAGTAATAAACTTATTATTAATCTTAATACAATAGGGTATAAGAGATCAATAAGAAACTTTAAAAAAATATAACCAAAAAGTTACCAAGATTATTGTGCAAATCTTGCAAATATTATAGAAAGATGTTGCTTTCAAAAATTCTTCATCAAGAGATGACAACAACTTCAATGGAATCAGTCTGCGAATGTTCAAATCATTGCCATTTAGCAATCCAAACATACTACAAATGACAAATATTTCTATTAAATAAAATTTATATATTCAAAAATATTAATAAAAATATATAGAAAGAAAAAAGCATACAGTAATTATTAACATCATTACTTTATTTAAAATCAATTTCATTATATAATTCTTTTTCTAATTATATACATTAATCTTGATACTTATGTGTAATTAAAAATTATTCAAATGTTAATTAAATGATAACTGCATTATTTGAAATTAAAAGTACAACTCTAATACAATTAATATGTTATAAACAAAATGGATTCATATGTTATAAACAATTACAAAAGTTTTAATAAACATACATATCTACCTATATTATGAGTTGGACAACAAAACCTTGTCATTTTACATAATATACATTAGATTAGTACCCGTGTTATACACGGTGGCACATATTTAAAATCATACTATATATGTAACATCATATAAATTTAATTAAATATAAATGTTGTACTTGTAAACAAATTAAAATTTTACATGAATTATAAGATATTATAACTTATTGAATGATATATAAAAACATACAAAGAACAACAAAGATAATAAAAGTTAAATTATTTTATAACTTATACCATTAGTAGAATAATAAGCAAAAAAAAGGAAATTAGTCTCCAAATCAATAAAAAAATTTTACAATGTCGATTCAACAAAACTACTATCTCAATGTTGATTTAAAAGATGAACTCTCCGTAAGACATTTATTACACACCAATAACCATAATGTTTATTACTCTAAAATAGTACCCATGTTTATTTACAAATCAATTTAAAACATTTATTACACATCAATGTTAAAATTTGTTAAAAGATGAATAATATTTAAGACATTTATTTTTATAAGTATATTATAAAATTATGTTACAAAACAAATTGTTATGACAATCAAAATTCTAAATTTAGTTTTTCAAAATACAATAATTAATTGATCTTCAAAATGAAATATAAAAAAGTGTAGTTGACATATAGTTTATTCCTAATATATATCATTCATGAAATATAAAAAGTTTTCTCATTCAATTCTTTAAAACTATTTTGTAGATAAATTGTGTTAAATAATCATTGAATACATATAATAATAATCTTATATTGTTTAAATAGATTGTGCTCTTTAGCTTTATGTTTCTTTCAATATGTACCAATTTAATCTGTTTCCTTTGTAGCTATATTTTTTTACCCATTTAGAGATAATATAATTTGAAATGGTTGATGACTAACTATGAAATTTGAAATAAATGATCAATTGTGTATTGTAAGTCTCTTAGACTTGCTTGGTTGCTGCAAATTTGAATTATTTCTAACAAATATAAGACTGGAATATATATATATATAGAGAGAGAGATAGTAAATTTTCAACTTAAAAAAATCCACTTTTGAATTAAAGAGTGACCCGTGTAATACATGAGCGGGAATTATAGAAAACGTAAAATATACATATTTGTTCTGAATTTAAATGAATTGTAAATGTTATATTTTTAAGAACGGATTATTTTAGATGAATTATAAGGTATTACATCATGAATATTAATTAAACGGTAAGTGCATTATTTGAAATTAAATTATTAATAATAATAGTTATTAAAATTATAATAACGCACACATTTACTAAAATTAGAGTCAAGTCATATTAATAAAAATATTCAAGTTGTTAACCTATTAAAATTCGGTTTCTGAAAGTTTAGTCAAAGTCCAACTGTATAACCTATTTTTGTAAATTTAATATAAGTGGTAAAAAATTCGTATTTTAAAATGGTTTGAATAAATAGTTTTTATTATTCTCATTTAGGAATATATATATATTAAGGGATTTATTGTTTTAACCTTTAAGTAAAATATAGTTAACAAAATGATCATATATTTTACAAAATGTATTACACGGGTAATTGTTAACCTGTTTGAGGCCCATGTATTACAATAATGATTAAAGTACAATGTTTTGTAAACTATAATAGTGTATAACTCATTTATGTAAACTATAATATAAATAGAAATGATAAATAAATCCGTAAATTATAATATATTGTAATTGTAAAATTGTAATATAAATACAAATCATATAGTTTCCTATTATGTAAAATATGGATATTTATTTTCAAATTAACTTGTACCAAAAAATATACAAAATTAACTTATTTACTTGATGGTCAAAAAACATTCAAATTAAGTTTAATTTGAAAATAGGAAAATTTTCAAATACCAAATTAACACTCTTCAACCTCGTTTAATTTTAAATTTTCGAATACCAAATTAAGATATTCACGTTGACTATCAAGTAATTAATTTCAAATCATTCAAATTAACTTTAAAATCGGTTTGTTTATAAATTATGCAAAGTCAAAGTATAAAAAGGTTGTGTTTGTTTTTGCTTCAAAGATCTGCAAGAGGCTCATGTCTGCTGGCGCGCAGACATAAGCTTCTGAAGACAGTTTGTTTAAAGAATAAATAAAGATCTGAAAACAACTTTTATGGTCTTAAAAATATGCTAATATCCAACATCTTTACACTTCTTCAAACTTCTTCACACTTCTTAACATCCTACCAACACCCAATGTCCAACACCACCACCGCCCATCATCTTTCGCCACAACCACCAACCACCATCGTCCACCACTAACACCACCCACCGTCCGCCACCACCACCGTCAACCACCCACCACCGTCCACTACCACCACCATCCGCCACCGCCACCACCCACTGCCCGCTGACACCACCACCAACCACCACTGTCCGCCACCACCACCATCCACCGCCACCACCGTCCACTACCACCACCCACCACCACCGTCCGCCACCGCCCACCGTCCGCGGCCACCACCACCCACCGTCCACCGCCACCACCACAATCCATCACCACCCACCGTTTGCCTCCACCACCACCACCACCCACAGTCCGCTGCCACCACCACCCACCGTCCTCTTCCACCACCACCATCCACCACCACCCACCGTCCTCTGCCACCACCACCATCCACCGCCCGCCTCCACCACCACCCACCCACCACAACCGTCCATCACCACCACCCACTGTCCACCACCACCCGCTTACATAGTTCGTATACCACCACTCACTTCCATAGTTCGTACACCACCACCAATTATTTTAGCAGTTTACACACGTTTAAAGATTTCGTTCTACTGTTATATATATGATAGATAACTAATTTTCAGCTTATGCAGACGATATCCAGTTTATAAAACAAACAATATTATATTTACATATTGCAGACCTTCAGACCACATTTTCAGTTGCAGACATGAAATCAGATGAAATCAGACTACAGACATTTTTTGTGTTCCAAAACAAACAACACCAAAATGTGTTAATGGGACTTGACAAGTGAAACCTTTCGTTAATATTAATATTAAAATTTTTAAGTAATTTTTGATACATTTGTTATTTTCTAAATTTATGATAAAAATTTTCAAATTAACTTATATCAAAAATAAATATAAGAATAAAAGTTTCTAAATTATTTTAGTCAACATATACCAAAAATATATGGATACTTATTTTTCGAATTAAATTTAATATTTTCAAACAACTTACCGTAATTCGACTAATTATTTACTTATTTACTTATTTTCAAACAACTTATCTAAATT
Source organism: Bidens hawaiensis (assembly GCF_021521415.1). Classification (NCBI taxonomy): domain Eukaryota; kingdom Viridiplantae; phylum Streptophyta; class Magnoliopsida; order Asterales; family Asteraceae; genus Bidens; species Bidens hawaiensis. Next base: position 79,898 of record NW_027498696.1, on the reverse strand, counting down.
TACTTATTTACTTTAATAATAACGTTTTAAAATTAATATTTTAAGTAACGGTATAACATTTGTAACAAAAAATTTGTAACTTATAATTTGTACCACGAAGTATGATTATATATCAAAAAAATTATTGTTATTATAAAAATAATTAATTAATATTAACGTTAATTATAAAGTAATCAACTTGTAATTGGTAGTTTGTAACACTAAGTATGGTTATATACCAAAAAATTTATTGTTATTATAAAAATAATTAATTAATATTCACTTTGACTATAAAGTAATTAATTTGTAATTTGTAATTTGTACCAAGAAGTATGGTTATATACAAAAAGTATATGGATTACCTTAATTCAAACGAATTTAAATTTATTATTCAAAATATATGGATTACCTTAATTACCAAGAAGTAATTAATTTAATGTATCTAAATTTAATATTCAAACGTTTTACCTTAATTCGTATAATGATTTGTATATTTTCTTATTTAATTATTCTTTAATATTAACGTTTAAACTTTAATATTTGAACTAACAATATACATTTTAATTAATTTATTGTTATTATAAAAATAATTAATTAATATTCACGTTGACTATAAAATAATTAATTTGAAATAATTCAAATATACTTAAAAATCGGTTTGTTTATAAATTAAGGCAAGTCAAAGAATATAAAATGTTTAATGGGATAATTAAATTACAATATTTATGTTAATGAAGTTATTTAAAACAATAAGGAAAGTCAAACAAAATAAATGGTATTAATGAGATAATTCATATAATATTTAAACTAACAATAAAACATTTTAATTAGTTTATTGTTATTACAAAAATAATTAATTAATATTCACGTTGACTATAAAATAATTAATTTGAAATGATTCAAATTACCTTTAAAATCGGTTTGTTTATTGTTGGTGCATTATGTCAGTAGTTCAGTATCTAGTGTCTGTAATTGTGTTAGTTTGTTTTGTTTTGGTTTGTAAAGGTTGTCTCACAAGTTCGCCTAATATAAGCGAACTTGTGGACAAGCGAAGTTATTGACAACTTCGCCTAGTCTGTTAGGCGAAGTTGTCGATAACTATATATGTTTGGCTTACGGGTTGTTTTGTATAGTTTTTGGCTAGTACGTGTAATTGAGATTTGAACATCACGTGTTAAGTGTTGCAATACAACGTGTCTTTTGAGTATTGTAACGTGTATTTGTGCTTGGTTTTAACGTATATCGCATCTAACGCTGGTATCGTCTTACGTAGGGATTCCGCACCTACGTAGAACGAGATACTTCCGTGTAGAACCGGCTAGGAACCTACAATTGGTATCAGAGCTTTTGCTCGTGATTGTGTGGTTCGGGATTATCACACGAGTGTAGAAATCGTTTCGTTCGACTATTCGCGGGACGAGTTTACGTTGAAATACCGAGTTTTTGTGTCCTACCCATCTCCCACTATCAAATATAGCCCATTACACCTTCGCATACCTCGCAATTCGTCAAATTAAAACCTGCAAAAACCTTGTGTTCATCAGGCGAAGTTGCCGTCACTGTTCGTAGGGTTTAGGCGAAGTTATAAGTTTAAGCGAAGTTATCAACCAAGCGAAGTTGTCATTAAGCGAAGTTAATCAGCAGGCGAAGTTAAGGTTTCAGCGAAGTTAAGGAATCAAGCGAAGTTAAGCTTATGCGAAGTTAATCAGCAAGCGAAGTTAAGAGTTTCAGCGAAGTTAAGGAATCAAGCGAAGTTAAGAATAACTTCGCCTACTGATCACTGTTCAAATTAAAAAAAAATAAAAAAAAATTGTGTGTTTTCAAGTCGTGTTTCTTTCAGCGATGACTTCGATAAACATTACGGAACTGGTGAAAATGGAAGTTGAGGCCGGTTCAGCAACTAAGGCTCCGAAAGTGCTTAATGGTACCGATTTCGTTGCTTGGAAAGATCGGTTTGAACCATATGTTAAATATCAAGATGCTAAGATGTGGGTGTGCATACAAGATGGATACATTCCACCAACGGCCTTGTTTGGGGGTCGTGATCAAATAAAGAAGTACAGTAAGATGGATGAGGAGGAGAGGAAAATGTATGAGGCAGAGAGTAAAGCTCATGCGGCGATCACCATGGCTCTTCCACAAGAGATTCTTCACACCTTTAGGAAATACAAAACCGCTAGAGAGCTATGTGAAGCGCTAGAAAATCGATATGAAGGTAATGTGGGGATACGTGCATCCAAAATTAAGCTACTAAAAACCCAATTCTCGGTGTTCAAATATTTGAAAAATGAATTACTTGATGATATCATCACAAGATATTATCACCTGATGACCGAACTCAGCAATTACTCCATTGTATACAAAGAAGAGGATATAGTAGAGAAACTTCTTGATGCTCTTCCACCGAAATGGGAAATGTACACGGTTTTGATGAGAGAAGATAAAGAGTTTGCCAATATCGATTTGAAAACAGCAGTCAATAAATTACGAACTTTTGAACTTAACATGGTTCGGAAAGAGACACCAACTGATCAGGTTCAGGATCCGGGAATGTATGGTGCGGAAGTTACTTCAAGTTCAAGTTCAAAGTCAGAATCCTCTGCTTATTACTCAAAGGGAGACTCACACTCAAATTCAACTCAGGATGGTCATGTGACTCTCAACATGGATGGTGATGTATGTTTCGTAGCTGCAGGAAATAATTCTTCAAAACCTCAAGCCACAACTGGTAACTGTTCATCAAATGTTCCAACCAACAACTACTCATAGATGCCCATGAGTGTTAAATCAGCTGAACATCAGTTTGCTCTCTATGCATCTTTCATTGCATCTTATGAGAATTACATCAAAGGTAAAATAGTCGATCCCGCAACTTTGGATGAAGACTATGATCAGATTGATGCTGATGATCTAGAAGAGATGGATCTGCAGTGGCAGATGGCTATGATAGTAAGACGGGTTAAAAGATTCATGAAGAAAACGGGTAGAAAGTTCGTTGGCGAAAGACCAGGTTTTGACAAATCAAAGGTTAGATGTTACAACTGTCAACAAAATGGTCACTTTGCCAAGGAATGTACAAATGAGAGAGTCGAACGTAGTCAGAACAGGCCTGCACAATAGAATGGGGGAGGTAGTGAGAATAGAGCTATGGTATCTAGACAGAATGAGGGATACAACTGGAATCTGCAAGTTGAGGAAGTGTTCGAACAGGCTAACTTGGTAAACATCGAAACTGGAGGGAGTGAGAAAGAGACAAGAGAAAATCAAGCTTATATGGCAGAAGTGAACGATCAGCTCTCTGAGGGAAGTTCTGAACTTCATTGTATGAAATGTGAAAATCTGTCTGAACAATTGAAAACAGTAACTGATTAGTTTGTTAGTTTGGACGCTCAATTTAAAACGTTAAAAGAAGATCATCATTACACTAAAACTAGAGAAAACAGTTACTCGGTAAAAATAAAAGCTAGTGAAAAGGATATCAGAAGTCTTAAATCCAGTCTAGCTGATAAAATACAAGTAATTGATCTTAGTTATGAAGTGTTAGAGGAAAAAACCAAACTAATTGCTGAAAGGGATAAACAGATAGCTGATTACCAGGTAAAAGTGGTGGAATTAAAAAGAAAAATTGAACAGTTTAGAAATTCCTCAGCAATGCTTGATCACATCGTAAGTGTTCAACGTTCCCAGTTAACAAAGGGGGAATTGGATTTTCTGAAGTTCCACCACCATATAACCATAACTATACGTATGATCCTAGTAATCAGAAATCTGTTGATGTTGAAATTAGTCAGACAGTTCCTGTCAAAGTTTCGATTAAAGAACCTGAAGTTAGTAAAAGTGAAACATGTAAGCCTGTTTCGAATGTTAAGATTTCTGTTCCTAGTTCTGTCTCATCAAATTCGGACAAGACATCTTAATCTAGTGAGATAAAACAAGAGGTAGTGTTACTAAAACGTGGGGAGGAATATAAGCCAACTGAAAAGAACTCTCCCTTAAACCCGTTTGTCCCACCATATGTTAGACAAACGAATAGTAATGCAACCTCAACATCTGAAACAACTGTTGAGTCGAAGGTTGAACACAGGAGTTGTTTCAGATGCAATCAAATAGGACACTTGATTGCAGATTGTCCTCTAATCAGAGATTCAGAGGTATGAGGCCTCCGAAAACTGAGAATAAAATGAATAGTAAGTACTATAATGGTAAGAATGCTTACTCACCAAAGTTCAGATATTGGACTAATCCAAGATTTCAAAGAAATCGATCTCAGTTTTTCCCAGTTAACAACCAAACCAACAATTATAACTCAGTTAATCCACTAAGGTTTGGATGGCCTCATAGTCAATTCTCAAGAAAGTATCCTTTCAGAACTTACAGAAATCACTCTCAAACTGCCTTTGGGCAGTCAAAGTACGGGATGCCGTTTAACAGATTTAATCGACCCAAGACCAGTAGGTCTTGGGTCCCCAGATTTTAATCTTTTCGTTAACTGTGCAGGAACAGTTGAACAGGACTGTAAAACAATCGTTGGGTTGTGGATAGTGGCTGTTCCCGGCACATGACTGGTAACAAGAATTTGTTACACGAATGGAAACCTGTTCAAGGAGGTAGGGTAAGTTTTGCTGGAGAGAGTGGTGGTAGAATTACTGGTATTGGGACTGTGACAAATGGTAAAATGAAGTTAGAGAAGGTGAATTTTGTTGAGGAGTTGAAGCATAATTTGTTGAGCGTGTCTCAGATTTGTGACAAAGAGTACACAGTGCACTTTACTAAAAATGAAGCAATTGTTCTGTATCCTGGTTTCAAGATACCAGAGGCATGGGTGTTGATGAAAGCTCCAAGAGAAAAGAACACATACGTCATGGATATGAGGTCAACTGAGATGACTACAGAAGAATCATGTCTTCTGTCGAAGGCAACTGAATCTGAGTCCGAGTTATGGCATCGAAGAATGGGACACATACATCTTCGAAAAATGAACTACATTGTCAAGAATGGCCTGGTGCTGGGTGTTCCCTTGAAGAATTTTAACTTTGAAGATCAATGCTTGTCGTGCAAGAAGGGAAAGCAACACAAGAAACCTCATCACTCCAAGAAGGTTAACTCAATCGTCAGTACACTAGACCTGCTTCACATGGATCTCTTTGGTCCCGTGAATGTAAAAAGTCTAGGTGGAACATCATATTGCTTGGTAATAACTGATGATTACTCTCGATACTCTTGGGTATACTTTCTGAAGGCAAAAGATGAGACGGTTCAGTTAGTAATTAACCTGATTACCAAGGTTGAAAATATTGTGGGAAGAAAGGTTAAGTACATCAGGAGTGATAATGGGACAGAGTTCAATAACTACCAGATGGAGATGTTCTGCTTACAGAAAGGGATAGACCACCAGTACAGCGCCCCGTATACTCCGCAACAAAATGGAGTGGCTGAGAGGAAGAACAGGACGCTAATTGAAGGAGCCAGAACCATGTTGGCTGATGCTAAACTTCCCGTGGTGTTCTGGGCTGAAGCAGTTGCCACAGCCTGTTATATCCTTAATCGTGTTTTAACTATAAAAAGGCTAAATAAAACTTGTTATGAACTTATGCATGGTCGAAAGCCAAACTTGAATGGTCTCGAACCATTCGGGTCCCCATGTACGATATTAAAGACAAACTCAAAATTTGGAGAGAAAGCCGACGAAGGTATTTTAGTCGGATATGTAGTTGGGACACCCAACAGAAGAGTCTTTAATTTATCGAACAGCAAGGTTGAAGTGGTATGTAACACTGACATCACGAGTTACAAACCACCAATGCCCAGCATGGGACCCGCTGAAGCTTTTGACTATGACAAACTGTTCAAATCCTTTAACATGCCTTACTTAGATTTTGCAGAAGTTGATGAGAAAATCGCTTCACAGATTCTGTGTGATGAGGAAGAAAATATTGTGCAACGTCCGCGATACGATGAGTGTCATTCTTCCTCGTCAAGAACCGCTGATATTCCTGCTGCCTCTACTGAGGAAGAATTCTACAATACTTTTCACTCTTAACACCAATCACCCATTGATGAACTCTCTTCGAACTTGGAAAACAATCTGGAAGTCAGTACGGTTCCGACTACTGGAGTTCACAAAAATCATCCTTTGGAAAACGTGATCGGTGATCTGTCTGATGGGGTACAAACAAGACGAAGCTTGAATGAGCACACCTGTGTTTACGCAAGCATTAAGGAAACGGGTATCGTTAATGAGTGCTTGTACACCTGCTTCATCAGCCAGATTGAACCAAAGAACTATCAAATGGCTCTAAAGGACAGCTCGTGGGTTGAAACCATGCAAGAAGAGTTAGCCCAGTTCGAGAAGATGGAAGTGTGGAAATTAGTTGCAAAACCGAAGAATGTGCATGCTATTGGCACCAAATGAGTTTTCAAATGTAAGAGAGATGAGAAAGGGATAATCATAAGGAACAAGGCGAGACTGGTAGTGAAAGGGTTCAATCAGCAGGAAGGAATCGACTACAATGAAGTGTTTACTCCTGTGGCAAGATTGGAAGCGATTCGACTATTTTTGGCATTTGCTGCACACAATGAGATGAAGGTGTTCCAATTAGACGTGAAAAGTGCTTTTCTCAATGGTAAAGTCGATGAGGTAGTATACGTTGAACAGCCTCCGGGTTTTCCTGACCCTGACTTTCCTGATCATGTGTACAAGCTGAGTAAAGCGCTATATGGACTACATCAGGCCCCTCATGCCTGGTCCGCAACCTTATCAGATTACTTACTTGAGAATGGGTTCGAAAGAGGAAAGATCGACAGCACGCTGTTTGTCAAGAGAAAAGGACGAGATTTTCTACTAGTTCAAGTCTACGTGGACGACATCATATTTGTTGCATCAAAAGTCGTCATGTGTCAGGAGTTTGAAGAAGTCATGAAAAAGAGGTTTGAAATGAGTGCAATGGGTGATTTAACTTTCTTTTTAGGATTGCAGGTTGATCAGAAGAAAGATGGGATGTTCATCCATCAAACTAAATATGTCCAAGACGTTCTCAATCGCTTCAAGATGGAGGACAACACTCCATTTGACACTTCGGTTTGCATCAACCACAAACTGGGTGCTGATTCGGACAGTGATGAAGACGTGGACCCCACCCAATATCGAGCAATCATAGGTTCTTTAATGTACTTAACTGCATCTAGACCTGATATTATGTTTGCTGTTTGTCTCTGTGCTCGATTTCAGGCAAGCCCAAAGGAATCTCACATGAAGGGAGTGAAGAGAATTCTGCGGTATCTCAAAGGCAAGCCTAAGCTGAGATTGTGGTACACGAAAGGGGGAGACTTGGATTTGGTCGCTTACACAGATTCTGACTATGGAGGTTGCAATCAGAACAGGAAATCGACAACCGGTGGATGTCAGTTTCTGGGAGGAAGATTGGTTTCATGGCAGTGCAAGAAGCAGACCTCTGTAGCCATTTCCACCTGCGAAGCAGAGTACATGGCAGCATCGAACTGCTGCTCCCAGGTTCTTTGGATACAATAGCAATTGCGCGATTACGGTCTGAATTTCACCCAAACTCCTATTTGTATTGATAACACTGCTGCCATCTCAGTAACTAACAATCCCGTAAAACATAGCAAAACTAAACACATTGACATTCGTCATCATTTTATACGGGATTGTGCTGAGAAGAAATTAATAGTGCTCGAAAAGGTTGATTCGTTAGATAATTTCGCCGATCTTTTTACTAAAGCGTTTGACCAAACTCGTTTTCAAAATCTTGTTGAGCTTAATGGGATGATCAATCCCGAGTAATCGTGTTTCTCGTTTCTATTAAAAAAAAAAAAACCATCACTATTGCTTAGAATTATGTCGGTTGCTTCAGTTTGAAGGACACATCTTCGGATATGTTTGGTCCTTACTTCTACTAGTAGATTATGAGGATAGCTATTGACCAGATGACTGAAAGTGACCGGGGTGGTTTATGATGGGTTTTGTTCTTTCGCTGAAAAATAGTCGTTCATACTTAGTTAGAAGGACACATACTCGTATGTGGTCGGTCCAACTGATCCATTGGATCTTCAGGATAGCCGTTTACCTGATGACTTTGACTTGATCGGGGCGATAGAATCTAAAATTTTCTTAGGGAGATGATATAATTTTTCAAGTCTACAACTTCGTAAGAAGTTTCAATACAATGTTTCTAAGAAAGTTGATCCAACCTTGGAAAGTGATACACAAACTAATTCTGTGTGCTTAACTAGTGAAGTTATTAGGCCTAAAAGACTCTAGAACAGTCATTGTATGTTATGGTAGCTTTTTATGGTGCGTAAAAGTTAAAGTGATACTAACTAAATCTTCTCGATTTAAAGGGAAGACTCATTAAGATTTGTGTATGTCTCCATATACATCTTCCGAATGATAGGCAGAAAAGCAATTACCCAGTCACACACGAGCCCGTGAGTGTTCTGATTTCCGAGAAGATATTGTGACAAGTACCTGCAGTGATCCAGATTCGGGACTTGCAGTAGACTACTGTTTGAAGCTATGTAAATCTTTATTAAAAAAAAAAGGGGTTAAGCCTTCTGAAGACTAGTGTGTAATAATTGTCAATCAAGAGGCAAGAAAGAGAACGGGAAGAGGACTCTAAAAGATCAAGATGTACTTATAGTTTAATCAGACACCACGGGTCGAGGTCAACTCGGGGTGACTTGGGGAAAGCCAAATAAGCTTTGAAAATAGATAGGAGGCATCACAATCTCTGATGTGTTGTCTATTTAAATTTTGAGCTTAATTGTACCTAATCCGTATCACAGAAGCGATGAAAACCATACTAAGTTGTTTACCTGCTTACAACCTATTTCTTGATGTCATAATACCGCTGAACATGGATCTATGTGACAGTCACTTAACTAGTATGATTCGTGTTCGGATCTTTTCTAAAACATGCTAGTCCCTGTCAAGACTGAAATTTGATCCCGTGTACTTTATTTCTAAAATTTTCATTACATATGTTGTTTTATGGTATAAAACTTGGTTACTTGGTCGTTGAACGTAACATTTAAATCTTTAAAGAAATTTGAAAAGACAATTGCATAATGTTCAAATTTATAAGGGTCTGTAGTGTAAATTTTAATACTAAGCGAAGTTGCTATAGGGCGAAGTTATGGATAAGCGAAGTTAACCATAACTTCGCCTGTGCTTTTTCAAGCATATATATGTTGGAATTACGTATGCCCGAGACACATACTTATACTAATGTGGCTAACTGTGTTTGATCCAAGTCGGGTCATACCCAATAACAAGCTAGACGACACCAAATGTATTCTTTTAGTGATTTGATCATTTAAACGAATACCGAACACTACTTGTTTAGAAAATTGGTTTTCTAAACAAACACACTTGAGGATTTAAATAAATTATGTGGATAATTTGTTTATATAAATTAATTATTTAATTGGTTAAATAATTATATAAATGTATGTGCATTTTATGAAATGAGTTTTATAAAATAAATTGGAGATGTTTTAATGGTTAAAACAAAAGCAAAAAAAAAAAAAAAAAAAAAAAAAAAAAAAATAATAATAATATCAAAAAAAAAACGGCCACCCCATGTGGGTGGAAGTTTTTGTCCTTTTATGCCTTGTCTCCATGTGATGGGAACTATATACATCCCCAATAAGATTACATGCATTTTGGGGTCTTGAGTGTGTACATTATTATTCAAATTTTGAATCAAGAAACTCCTCTAACTCTCTCTCAAGTTCACGGCCAAACCAAGGAGTTTTGGGAGAGCTTGTGAGCTTGTTTAAGTGTTCATAAATCCTAGCAATCAAGTTGGTGTTGTCACAAATAGCTTGGGGTATCACTATCTTGAGGTCTTCTTCTTTGGAGGCTTGCCATTCATCCACCATCATCTTCAATATCTTACTTATTCTTCTAAAGGTAGAAGAAGGTACATTTACATTTTGTGAGCATATTGTTCTTGTAATTTTGATCCTTGTTCATTGGGTTTTGATTTTAACATAATGGTATGTTCATAACTAGATTTAAAATCTAAGCTTCCGTTGCGTTTTCTAGTTAAATATGGTTAACTTGACTTTGATAAACTTGTATAAAACCCAACAATGGCATCAAGAGCCGGTTACAAGGACTTATGCTCCTTGCATGTTCATAGATTTCGGGTTTTTCATGGGTGAAAAAGGGGTCCGAAATTTTGGTGGATTTTACCCCATGGTTTTGTAAGATCTTGACATGCATGCAAAGATCTTAGGAAACCATTATTAACATTTGGATGTTGAAAATAAAAAATATATATAAAAAATTTTGGGCCGTAGCCTCTTGGGGGGGGGGGGCCGATTTTTTTTTGGGGTTTTGGGCATTGGTTGCTTAGGTTGCATGCTTAGAACATTTGGTATGTTTGGATGTGTCATAACCGAAACCTAGACCTTGGATGTGTTGTTTGTGTATGTTGATTATGTTTATTATTCAATATGGTTGTAATAATTCATAATCTTAGGCTTGTGTAATTTATTTATTCATAAATTGGTTTGTAATAAATAGATTAATTGCATTTTCCTTTTTTAGAAAAATATGTATTAGGATACATTTTGTAAAAAAATTGAAGATGCAAGTTTTGGTGGATTTGGGCCTTGGGCCGAAAATTTTGGGCTTATTGGGCCTCACCGGCCCATCATGGGATTCAAGCCCATTAGGCCCATAAATTTCACTCTTGGGCCCAAGAAGACTTTTGGAAGTTTGGAGCCCATTAACAAGCCCAACAAGAACACAACAACTTGGAGAGGATACTTGAAGCATTTGGATGCAAGATCAAGTGGGAGTCAACATTCCATCCTTGTGTCATGTTTTGTCCCTTAGGTGTGACCTATGACCTATACTTGTTTCGGCTAACAAGTATGGTCAAACTTAGTGGTTCTCGGTTATGACTATATTTTGCATGTGTATGCTTGGTTGTTTGTTTTACTTATTGTAATGTGTGGTTGATAGATATTAGGATATCCAAACCGTCACATAGGAACGACAACAAGCATAAAACGGGTTCTAATATATATTTGGTAATATCGCGTCAATTAGTTTAATTAAATGGGTTTATTAAAACTAAGCGATCACTCACATATAATAAAATTGGTTTTATTATAACTTGAACCTTGAAAATTGGTTTTCAAAATCGCCATATTACTAAATGCATGTTAGGATATGGCATTATGTTTTTCAAACTAGAATATTGGAAAACTTAAAAATCCCTTTTTCATAATTACCAAGGAAACAAGTCTAACACCATCCTTTTGTAAGACACTTAACGTATTAGGAAACTTTAAATGGGATAAAGGTCACCTAACCATTTTGAGCAAACTAATATACTTAGGGTAATATTAACATATTTGTGGGATAAAGGTCACCTAACCACTTGTATGTTAATCTTACATGTTTATACAAGTAGGACGACTTGAATTGGAAACCATGTGATAAAGGTCACCTAAGCATGGGGTCCAATGGTGTTGATGGGATAAACATGCCAATACGAAAAAAGGATTTCGAATGGTCCCATACCTCTAGAAGTTGCAAAGGGTTGCAATTGTCAAGATTGACTACCTTGTTAATCAAATAACGGGATAAAGGTCACCTAACCGAAATTTGATTTATCGTTGGATTCTAGAATTTAATTATTATTTTAAAATTTGGAATAAAAGGGTATTAATAATTAAATTGTTTATAATACTAAAATAGAACTTTGTTAAATTTTGTAGATGGCCGCTAACAATGCAAACACCTCTACCCATAACACCCGTAACCTATCCTTAAGAACCATCCTTGAAAAGGATCGTCTAAACCATAATAACTTTATGGATTGGTATCGCAACTTGAGAATAGTTCTCAAGCAAGAAGAGATATCATATGTCTTAGACGATCCCATTCCCGACGAGCCTAACGTGGAAGATGAGGAGGCTTATAACGATTGGGTCAAGTACACCAAAGATTCGGTGCAAGCCTCTTGCCTCATGTTAGGGACTATGATTCCCGAAATCCAAAAGGATTTCGAGCATCATGGGGCATACGACATGATAACTCAATTGAAGGAAATGTTCCTTCAACAAGCTAGAGCGGAACGTTTCGAAACGGTTCGAGCGTTTCATGCATGTCGTATGGAGGAAACCCAAAGCGTCTCATCTTATGTCCTAAAGATGAAAAGCTACATTGAAAAGCTTCGTAGGTTGAATTGTCCCGTCTCTAATGAGTTGGCTACGGATTTGATCCTCAACTCTTTGACCAAAAGGTTTGAAACCTTTGTCATGAACTATAACATGAATGGATGGGACAAAAGCATTGGTGAGCTTCATGCAATGCTAAGAACGGCCGAAGCGGGAATGGGTAAAAGGGTTTTACCCGTTCTAACAATCAATGAAGGCAAAAGGGGACATAACTCCAACCCCAAAGCAAGTGTTGCTAAGGGCAAGGGCCACGTCCAAGGAAAGGGAAAGAGGAAAGCCATCACGCCCATCAAACCGAAGGAAAAGAAGCAAAAGGTTGCGGCGCAAGATCCATGCTTTGAGTGTGGAGAGATAGGTCATTGGAAAAGGAATTGTCCGACCTATCTCAATGCATTAAAAGATAAGAGGGATGCGGGGCATACCTCAGGTATTATCTTTACTATATATGTTGAACTAAATGTTATTTCTTCAAATACATGGGTACTTGATACCGGATGTGGAACTCACATTTGCAATTTGTTGCAGGGGTTCAAAAGAAATAAACAACTCAACAAAGGGGACATTAGTCTCTTTATGGGCAATGGAGCAAGAGTTGAAGTCCAAGCTCAAGGAGACTACTTGTTAAAACTTCCAAGTGGTTTGGAAGTAATTTTGAAAAATGTCTTGTATGCTCCTAAGTTAAGGAGAAACATTATTTCCGTGTCCCTTTTAAAACAATGTGGCTTTGATTTTAAATTTATGGATTATGATATTCATGTTTTGATGAATGGCATATTTTATTTTAAAGCTATACCCATGAATGGTATATATGAAATAGATCAAAGTGGTATGTCACATAATAGTTCAATGTATAATGTCAACACCAAGAAACTCAAGAAGGACTTGGGTGATTCCTATCTTTGGCATTGTCGCCTTGGACATATAAGCAAGAATCGCATGCAAACTCTTCGCAAGAGTGGTATTCTAGAAACCAATGAGTTTGATTCATTTGATGTATGTGAATCTTGTTTACAAGGCAAAATGACAAAGCAACCCTTTAATAAAACTTTTGAAAGGTCAAAAGAATTATTGGGTATCATACATTCGGATGTATGTGGTCCTTTTAGACCAATGACTAGGAATGGTGAAAGATACTTCATTACCTTTATTGACGATTATAGTCGATATGGTTATGTGTACTTAATGAAACACAAAGATGAAGCTTTTGAAATGTTCAAAGACTTCAAAACTGAAGTAGAAAGGCAACTCAAAACCACAATCAAAGTACTTCGTAGTGATAGAGGAGGTGAATACCTAAGTGGTGTTTTTCAAGATCATCTTAAGAGTTGTGGAATTATTTCACAACTTACTCCACCTGGAACACCACAACATAATGGTGTGTCTGAAAGGAGAAATCGTACCCTATTAGATATGGTTCGATCGATGATGGCTAGAAGCACTTTACCTCTATCATTTTGGGGCTATGCTTTACTTTCCGCTGTTCGCATATTGAATATGGCTCCAACCAAGAAAGTGGAGAAGACACCTTTTGAAATATAGCATGGAAAGGCTCCATCGCTATCATTCTTAAAAGTTTGGGGTTGTGAAACTTATGTAAAGCTATACACCCCAAACAAATTAGAAGTCCGATCCACTAAGTGTATCTTTATTGGTTACCCTAAAGATGATATAGGATATTACTTTTACGATCCTAGTGAGCAAAATGTTATTATTGCTCGAAAGGGTAAGTTCTTGGAAACTAAGTTCCTTAAGGAAGGAACTAATAGTAGAACAGTGAAATTTGATGAGGATCAAGAATCACAAGATGATACACAATTGGTTGATACTAGCACTCAACAAGAGGTTGTTGAAAGTGATCAAGTGGTTGATCAAAACACACAAAACGTTCGCAGATCTGGTAGAGTTAGCAATCCACCCGAAAGATATGGATTTTTTGTAGAAGGTTGCTACGTGGTAGATTCGGATGAACCGACCACATACCGTGATGCAATGTCCAAGAATGATTGTGACAAATGGCTTGAAGCCATGAACGTTGAGATGCAATCCATGTATGACAACCAAGTTTGGGAATTGGTTGAACCACCACTCAACTCCAAAGCTGTTGGAAGTAAGTGGGTTTTCAAAAGGAAAACTGATATGCATGGAAACTTGGATACTTATAAAGCAAGACTTGTAGCTAAGGGTTTCACTCAAACTCAAGGGGTTGATTATGATGAAACTTTTTCGCCTGTGGCAATGCTTAAGTCTATTAGGATATTATTTGCCATAGCTGCACATTATGATTATGAAATTTGGCAAATGGATGTCAAGACCGCTTTCCTAAATGGATATCTTGAGGAAGATGTCTATATGGTTCAGCCTGAAGGTTTTGTCGATCCGAAACATCCTAATAAAGTATGCAAGTTAAAGAAATCAATCTATGGATTGAAACAAGCATCTAGAACTTGGAATCATCGTTTCGATGAAGAAATCAAAAATTTTGGATTCATCAAGAACGCTGATGAGGCTTGTGTGTATAAAAAGGCTAGTGGGAGTATAATTACCTTCTTAGTATTGTATGTCGATGACATTCTACTATTTGGAAATGACATTCCAACCATGGAAAGCGTTAAGGCTTGGCTTGGAAGTAGATTTTCCATCAAGGATCTTGGTGAAGCTGCCTATATTTTGGGAATAAAGATCTATAGGGATAGGTCAAGGCGCTTGATAGGTTTGAACCAAAGTACATACATTGATAAGATCTTGAAAAGGTTCAAGATGGAAAACTCCAAGAAAGGTTTTGTACCTATTCAAAGAGGGACCATATTGAGTTCAGATCAATGTCCAAGCTCAAAGGGTGAGCAAGAGATGATGAAACAAATCCCATATGCTTCTGCTATAGGATCCATCATGTATGCGATGATATGTACTAGACCGGATGTGTCATGCGCTTTGAGCATGACAAGCAGATACCAACAGAATCCAGGAAACAGTCATTGGATGGCTATTAAGAGCATATTGAAATACCTTAGGAGAACTAAGGATATGTTTCTGATATATGGATCTGGTGAGGAGGAACTCGCTATAAAAGGTTACACGGATGCGAGCTTCCAAACTGATCGAGATGATTCTCGATCACAGTCTGGGTATGTGTTCACTCTTAATGGAGGAGCTGTCTCTTGGAAGAGCTCAAAACAGGAAGTGGTAGCATTGTCCACTACAGAATCAGAATACATCGCCGCTTCATTAGCAGCTCAGGAAGCTGCATGGTTGAAGAAATTCATTACTGATCTAGGGGTGGTCTCTTCCATTCAAGACCCCCTAGAAATCTTTTGTGACAACGAGGGTGCGATTGCTCAAATCAAGGAACCTCGTTCGCACCAAAAGACAAGGCACATAGAGCGGAGATTCAACTACATAAGGGATGAAGTTGAAAAAGGAAAGATATGTATTCGCAAAGTTGGAACTGATCAAAATCTTGCGGATCCATTCACGAAGCTCCTAGAAAGACCGAAACATGAGCGTCATACGAGTGGCTTAGGACTTCGATATTCTAGTAATTGGATTTGATCTATTTTGTATTAAAGTTTAAAAGACTTTTGTAATTTAACTCTTTTATATGATTATGGAATCTTGAGTTAAATTCTAAATTTTGCATGTTTAATCCATGAATAAGTTATCTTATTCTAAAAGTCCGTAGTCGATCACATTTGTGGGAACAAATATGAAGCAAGACTATTATGAACTAGGATTGGTAGATATTCATAAGGAATGAATATGGAGCATAGGATTGCTGCCAAAGTTCATAGATATTTGTGGGATACAAATATTGGACTGACCCGCTCTCAATATTACTACATGGAGTCGATTGACTTGATCATTAGTAACCTTGAGTAAAGGAGAATTTCATATTATCCTTAGACCTGAGATGTATATTGGGTCTTGATTTTCACCGAGTATTACACTTTGACTCTCCCCTTCGCTATTCGTAAAAGATGGTACATAAGGATGAGCTCGGGTGGAGTATAAAGTGATAGTGAGAGGCGTATACAGTCAAGACGGAATTTGTTCCTCTTATGTGTTGAGAGTTTAGATGTCTAAGGCCTGATAAAGTTGAATTGTAAAGAGAATGATCACCTATGTCTCTTAGATCCAACATGACATCTAGTAACAAAGGGATATAATGATAGATTCACCTAAATCATATCAAGTAAGGGACTTGAAGGGATGATGTTATTGAATGGCACTTCGTCAAACACATTAGGGGTGGTGAACTGTTGTTAGGCGGTATTCACCACTTGCATTAATTTTCTATGTATCTCGTGCAAGTGGGAGATTGTTGGAATTACGTATGCCCGAGACACATACTTATACTAATGTGGCTAACTGTGTTTGATCCAAGTCGGGTCATACCCAATAACAAGCTAGACGACACCAAATGTATTCTTTTAGTGATTTGATCATTTAAACGAATACCGAACACTACTTGTTTAGAAAATTGGTTTTCTAAACAAACACACTTGAGGATTTAAATAAATTATGTGGATAATTTGTTTATATAAATTAATTATTTAATTGGTTAAATAATTATATAAATGTATGTGCATTTTATGAAATGAGTTTTATAAAATAAATTGGAGATGTTTTAATGGTTAAAACAAAAGCAAAAAAAAAAAAAAAAAAAAAAAAAAATAATAATAATAATATCAAAAAAAAACGGCCACCCCATGTGGGTGGAAGTTTTTGTCCTTTTATGCCTTGTCTCCATGTGATGGGAACTATATACATCCCCAATAAGATTACATGCATTTTGGGGTCTTGAGTGTGTACATTATTATTCAAATTTTGAATCAAGAAACTCCTCTAACTCTCTCTCAAGTTCACGGCCAAACCAAGGAGTTTTGGGAGAGCTTGTGAGCTTGTTTAAGTGTTCATAAATCCTAGCAATCAAGTTGGTGTTGTCACAAATAGCTTGGGGTATCACTATCTTGAGGTCTTCTTCTTTGGAGGCTTGCCATTCATCCACCATCATCTTCAATATCTTACTTATTCTTCTAAAGGTAGAAGAAGGTACATTTACATTTTGTGAGCATATTGTTCTTGTAATTTTGATCCTTGTTCATTGGGTTTTGATTTTAACATAATGGTATGTTCATAACTAGATTTAAAATCTAAGCTTCCGTTGCGTTTTCTAGTTAAATATGGTTAACTTGACTTTGATAAACTTGTATAAAACCCAACAATATAAAGGTCAACACAGTCAAACCTTTCATATTCTCAAAATCAGGCGAACTTATCACATTATAACCATCGGCGAACTTGTCTATTGAAACAAACCTTTTTGTTAATTGATTTCGATCCATCTTAAAGGTGTGTAGGGTCTGTGATGCTTATAATTCTTGTTAAAGGCGTAAATTAGATGTCGTTTTGGTCCGATTTCGGATCTCGTTCATGCAAACCATTACACACCCACTTTTCAAACTCTTTTTAACGTGTTCGTAACTAATGTGATCATCTAGATATCTTTAGTAACATGTCTCTACTGTCCACAATCACCAAATTCACCAAACAAGCATCGTCTAGCCTCTGAACATTCGCCGTTTCAGTTCAGGCGAAGTTGTTCTCAACTTCGCCTTAGGCTTAACTTCGCCTGCTGCTTTAAATGTTTAACTAATCAGGGGCGAAGTTGTTCAAGGAGCGAAGTTATGATTAGGCGAAGTTATCATTAACTTTGCCTTATACCTAACTTTGCCTGGTTTTTTATATATATATTATTTAAAAGCTTATCTATTATCAGGCGAAGTTATAGTAAAGGCGAAGTTGATCTCAACTTCGCCCTTTCCCTAACTTCGCCTGTACACCAGAAACTATCATAACTTTGCTCTTGGTAATAGGCGAAGTTATGATCTGCTTTGACATTGTCCTAACTTAGACCGTTTGTTATGCAGATATGGCTGCTGTAGCGGGAGCTGGTGGTGCTGGTGGTGACGAAGGTGGTGATAACAACCGTCAATTCTTTCCAGGGCACAATATGTACATCACACTGGATCCGGATGCAAGTGGTATAGATGATTTTTGTGAGATCATCTCATTCCTTGTTCGCCCGCACATCTTCCAAGCTATTACTACAACACTACCCATATCTCTACCGAACATTGAAGATTTCTGGAGGACGGTAGATTACGACTGTAGAGTTGAGCCCCCAGTTATGCGTGCCACCGTTAACAATCAGGAGGTGCAGTTCTCCTCTGAGCAGATAAGGGTCGCCTTGCAGTTCGGGAATGAAACTAGAGATGATCCTACAAACTTTACTGCTCCATTCAGAGATGGTGCATTTTTACAAATGGGCTATTCTGGTCCATTGGGTGACACTCAGAGGCGCAAGGGATTTTTGTTGGATCAATGGCGTTTCCTCATGCATGTGATGATCGTGTGCATGTCGGGTCGTAAGGATGGTACGGACGGGATGGGTGCGACGATGCAATCGGCAATGACAGCACTGACTTACAACAAGCGTTACAGCTTCAGTCAGATGGTGTTTTATGAAATAGACCGTCAGAGACGTGCGGTAGCTCTTGAAAGATTCTTGATGTATCCAAGATTTTTGCAAATGATCTTGAATCATGTGGCTCCTACGCTACCTCAGCGCCGTCCCACTCGATATGTAGAGAGTGTCAGCAAGAGGATATTCGCACAGTGCAGATCGTCGAGTGCTCGAAGTAAACCAGAGCTTCGTCCACGACATACTCCGTTATTTGGGTATTTGATAAACCCGGCGTATGTTGCTCCTCGTGGAGACGAGTTTCGGGATCCAGCACCGCAACAGGCTGTTGTTTCTCAACCACCACCTGTGGTACAGCAAGCATTGCCTGCTGCTCCTGTTGTGGCACCGGAGGAACAAGTAGACCTTGAAGCTGCTTTTGGTGGCCAAGGATTCTTTGATATGGAACGAGTTGATCCTGAGGCAGAGGTTCAGGTCTCAGTTGCAGAGGTATCTGGTGTTGAGGTGTCAATGGTAGCTACATCTGTAGCTGATTCTGAAAGAACCGACTCTGACTCCTCAGCTGATGATGTTGCTGAAGCAAGACAGATACTGGTCGCCCAAGAAAGAATTCATGGAAAAAGAAAGAAAGACACAGATGACAGTGAATCTAATTTTGAGGAAGAGTTAGGTCGTTTGATTCGTCGATCAAAGAGGGTTAGAACGGGTGAAGTCTCGGGAGCTGGTGAAAGCTCGAGGGTGGTTCGTTTCACTCCACCCGCATTATCGGGTATGACTATGGTCCCTGCATCGATGACTGTGACAGGACCGATCACCTCGGATGTTCCCGTGGTATCTACATCATCTTCCTTTGGCATTCCACCCACTACTTTTCAGTTTTCGGCTCCAGAAATTGTTTCCTTGCCACCTCCTACACTTACTCCATCGGAGGTTATTGCAAGATTCGTTGAGTCGACACTGGTTGCCATTGCAGGGTTATCTGTAACAATACCACCTGCGGTTACTTTTCAGCCTGTTTCTGATGTTCCGGCTACCTTGGGAATTCCTCCTCCGTATGCTCAAGACACTTCTCATATGAGGTTTGATTTTGATGCAACTCTATCTGACTCAGACAGGATAGCAGCTCTTGAGAGGGTCGTGGCAGAACAGTCAAGAATCAACCTGATCCAGACTCATGCTATCTAGCGCCTTGTTGCAGAAAATCAAATTCAGTCGTCCCTCCTGATTGAGCACGGTAAACTTTTTGATGCTTTAAAACAGTTCTTAGCATCTCAGGGGGAGACGAGCTGCAAGGGCGATGAATTGAGGACGAAGAAGAGTAACGATAGAGACGATGATCCCAATGCATCGAACGATGCCAAGAACTGAACAAAGTCTTGGGACTTTCACATCTCAGGGGGAGTCAGCTGGTGCAACAGGTGGATCAGGGGGTGATGATGTGGTGGTAGTGGATGATGAGGAGATGTTGGATGATGATACTGTGGGTGACGATGATGTGTTACCGTTTGAAGAGATTGAGAAAATAGGAGCTGAGATTGTGATTGACAGTAAGATTGAAGAGGGAGAGATTGTGGAGGATAATGTTGAGCATGAAATTCCAGAAGTTGATAAGTCAAATGTGGGTCAAGATATGGGAAGCGATGAGACTGAATGGGAAGAGCAGCCGAGATGGAAAGAAGGCTATGCTCAATGGTTTGTAAAGACAAAGAAACCAACGGTTCCAACTATGTTTAAGAAGAGTTATAATATCAAAGGGTATGCTGAATCGAAGAAGGGGATTATATGCTGGTTATATGATTAGCAGTTGAGGCTATTTGTGATTAAACGTTTTGACGGAGTTCAGTACTTCAAAAGGTTGTTGAGATCATTGAATACCTTGCCGGAGTCTGAGGTGAAGGATTTAGCCAAGTTGGGATTGATAAATAGGAGTGATGATAATATGGCTAGCATTATTGGAAATATCGTGTGGAAAGAAAGTATAAAAGAGAAAAAGTTCGAGTTGTTAAAGCCGCAGAAAGGGAAGCTTGTTGAAGATAAAGACAGAGGAATGAGAGCTGATGGCAAACCTTGGATGATAATGAAGTATAAGCCTATCCGGTGTTTAAAAGAAGTACCGATGAAACTAATGCCCAAGGATATCTTAAAAAATCTGAAATGGTGGTATGTCGATAGTCAAACAGCTGAAGCGGTCATGGAGGATGAAGATGAACAAGAGGTGCTGAGAGTGTATGATCCTATGCACTTGGTGAATTTGTCTCAAGCTGACTTGTAGGTGCTGAACGAGAAAAAGATATTCTATATTCCTGCATGGAAAGAAGAAGCCAAGAAATACCAGAGAGTTGTCTCTGTCTGTGTAAGACAGGGAGTTCATGCTTGATGAAGGGAGAGACAAGATTTTGGGATTACAAGACAAGTGATTGAAGATAGAGATATGAAGCTACTACCAAGGGGGAGTCTGTTGGTGCATTATGTCAGTAGTTCAGTATCTAGTGTCTGTAATTGTGTTAGTTTGTTTTGTTTTTGTTTGTAAAGGTTGTCTCACAAGTTCGCCTAATATAAGCGAACTTGTGGACAAGCGAAGTTATTGACAACTTCGCCTAGTCTGTTAGGCGAAGTTGTCGATAACTATATATGTTTGGCTTACGGGTTGTTTTGTATAGTTTTTGGCTAGTACGTGTAATTGTGATTTGAACATCACGTGTTAAGTGTTGCAATACAACGTGTCTTTTGAGTATTGTAACGTGTATTTGTGCTTGGTTTTAACGTATATCGCATCTAACGCTCGTATCGTCTTACTTAGTAATTCCGCACCTACGTAGAACGAGATACTTCCGTGTAGATCCGGCTAGGAACCTACATTTATCAATTAAAGAAAGTCAAAGAATATAAAATGTTTTAATGAGATAATTAAATTACAATATTTATGTTATTGAAGTTATTTAAAACAATAAGGAAAGTCAAACAAAATAAATTGGTATTAATGAGATAATTCATATCGAATAGATTACAACACGCCGGAAAAAAAATATAGATCAAACTTATCTTGGATCTCCAATATACAATGGTATTTTATTTTTTGTAAATACAATAAGATGAATATACATGAATATTAACAAAACAACAAAATAAAATATACATCAATATTAAAATTAAAATCTATACATACTATAAACTCATAATCATTCCGTGAAATTAAATTATATGAGTCGGCAATTACCTGAAATAATAAAAAAGAATATTAATTTTGATATTATGGATTATTTTAATTATAAATAATAATAGGAAAATTTTAAAGGTGTTAACGGAAAAACGAAATTTAAAGATGTTACCGAAAAAAAGATTGTATAAGCTGTGACACTCACCAGAAAATGTTATCGGAAATGTTACATGAAATAATAAAAAAGAATATTAATATTGATATACGGAAAATGTTACCGAAAAAACTTACCGGAAATACTTACCGGAAAAACGTAACAATGGAATATAAGATTTTGATTAACAAACTAGAATGAAATCCTCAGCAAATTAAAAGGGTAAATAACCTGAAATAATGTAAAACAACCATTGTTATAGGTATAAAACATAGGCGGAAAAGATTTTTAACGGAAAATCTTGCCGAAAATACTTACCAGAAAAACGTAAAACATCCACATATCACCTTCATGGCCGTTTATGATTTACAACCTAAACTGATTTTAATAAAATCAGTTAACAATGAGAATAAACATAAAAAGGTTAGCAGAAACAATAACCGGAAAAAAAAGATTGCCGGAAAAAATAGATAAACAGTAGGAAGTTTATTATAAAATACAAACTTACTGGAAAATTGATACAAATGTTGAATGATATTCGCCGGAATATATTAATAGGTGAAAGAGAGAAAATGTTGAATATGGTAAAAAAATTAAGAAATGCTATGATTTAAATATAGGTTAGTGGATGAGTTGGAATGCTTAAGAAAGGTAATGGGTGACATGACAATGATGTGGCATCCTATATGGACACCCTAGAATAGTGACATGTGAAAATTGTTCCTTGCTTTAATAGTATGTATAGATATATAATATGCAAGTAAAACATAGAAGTAACATTTATAAATTTATCTAACAGCACAACGTAATTTGTCACACCCCGACCAAAGGCGGAACATGCCGGGACGTAACTTATTGATTGGACAGTAGCTCGAAAGACACTAATTAAAGTGACAATAATTATTTAATTCATTAATATCAAAACAAGTACACAAGTTCAATAAACAGAACAATTACATCATATTTATTGTTTGAATAAATAACCTATGGTAAAGCTAATATCTTCAATCTTGATCAATGTAAATTACTTGTACCTGTAGCATGAATAAAAATAGAGTTTGTCAACACGAATGTTGGTGAGAATACATAAGTTTTAGTTGAGATACATATATAGATAAAAACCACAATTCATATGTAAATGATGATTATTACTATTTCTATGAAAATGTAAACAACTAAATAGATGTGGACCCGTTCTTATTGATACGAAATCAATGTACTTGGGTAAATGTATGATCATACTAGATGAGGATATATGAGGATGGGATACCAACCACCAAACATAAAATAAACAATTAAGCACATAGAGCATTATCATAGAGCATGCAATAGTCACACATAAACATATATTGAATTGTGTTTTGAATAGATGTGGAAACCAAAATGTGTAATGTAAATAGGGTATACATGCCACCCCCAAAACTTAAAAAGAGAAAAAGGGGGATATGTAAACTCACCTTATAACGTAGGATATACGAGGACGATATAATAAAAGAAAAGGCTATGATGGAAAACGGTCAAGCTCCTCGAGGTTCACCGACAAATATTCCTATTTAATATTAATATCATTAATTAAGATTAAAGAAATAATAACAAGGCGTATGACAGATATGGGATTTGATAGGGTTTTTATTATGGTTGTTGTGATTATTATCATTCAAGTCATTATCATTATTGTTATTATTATTATGATTATTATTTGCTTTCTTTACGTTAATAAAAGTTTATAAAGTGATATCAAAGTTGGAAAAATTAATACGTACATGAAAAATGAAAACAATTTGTATTATTAAACGAGTTAGCATTACATATATAACAGATTTTATGAAGAAAAGCGACAAGTCTAGAGGTTCGGTATGTTAATAATATACAAGAAATTGATTAAAAGTCTTCTAAAAAAATTAAATAACAAAGAACCAGGTTTCGTGAGACTTAGAGGTTCGGTTTTAAGAATAATAATATTTATTGCTTGATATTTATAAACATTAATAAGTATAATAAAGGAAAAACAATAATAGAAAAATAAATACAAAAACCGGGTCCAGGTGGGCTTGAACCCGCGCCTGGACCGGTTCCAAGGTGTTAATAGATCACGCACCAGCCATTGGGCTGGTGTGTTAATTTGTTATAAACATCAGTTTGTTTATATATTACCAGTTAACCAGAAAACCCTCATTCAACAAATAAACCCTAGATCTTTAATTGGTTCAATTGGTGTTTGATTGTTGAAATTGTATTGGGGTTTCTGTTACTCGCACATAAACGAACATTATGCATGAACATGTTACCTCGATTGTTAACGAATTGGGGGTGGACGGCTAACTAGGGCTAGCGGCTCAAGCTTGATTGTGGAATCAACTGTAACAACAGTTTAGAGGTTATTTGACTTAGGGGTTTAGGCTGTAGTGATGCAGAGGTTGTGTGGTAGGTTTTAATTGAATCTTAAATGAGTTTATATAGGGTTGTAGGGACGAGGCCAGCCACGGTTCGTTTTTTGGTATGTTAGCTGTGAATTGTCATATGTTTCTACAATTAAACTGTCGGTGTAACGCGTTTAAGGTAAGCAATTGATTTGACAAGATCTATTTGCTCGAAAATTGAGGAACAAGCAAAAGGGGGGGGGGGTATTGCTTCGGCAGTGAGAGGGAGAAGGAGGAGGGAAAAATTTTGGATATTATTTTGCAGGTTTGTCCTTATCTTTGGTTGATGGTTCAAAAGTGGTTATTTTGATAGTTTAGGATTGAATTTGCATGATGCTCAAAGCTATAATTATTTATATTGAATAACTAAAAAAATTAAACGAGTCGGGTTTTCGGGTCCGAAAATTAACGAATGTTACAGTATATACAACTTTTTGAAAATTCCGTCCCGAAATTATAGAAAAATCATAACATAAAGAAAGAAAGTATGGGTCTAAGAAAGAAATGATTTTTTTATATATATAAAAAAAATAACACAGATCTTCAGGTGACCCAAATAACGCTACAAACGGAAGGCATGATAAGGACACTTATATATAGGATGTACCAGCGGTGTATCCACCATGCCCTTATCACATCGATATTTGTAGCGTTAGCCAAAGTCACCTTGGGTTCCGAGTTATGACACACAACCGTATTCACCGTGAGTTTCATGCGAGGATTTCGATAATTATGTGTGCACTCATAATTATTTAGATCGTCGCATGATGCACATGGTTCGTCCCGTTGTGCGGGTTCGAAAAACAAGGTAAATGAAAAAAACTTTTTAAGTCGATAAATAAATGAAACTATCTGAGCAAGAGCAAAATAATAATAATAATAATAATAATAATAATAATAAATAAATCAGTGAATTTTGATTAGCATAAATAGCTAGAAAATTTTTTTGCAAAATTAAACGATATTACTAAGTTAATCGTCAAAAGTAATAGTAACTAAATTAAATAATTAGATAGAGGGAATTTTTTTTTTGAAATAGAAATAGTTAGAATGACAACAAAGTTTACGAACAAGCATTCACATAGTTTGGTTCACATATCAAACGAATCACGTGATTAGAGAAATATAATAACATATGAGGCTTGAAATCAAGATTATAAAATCGGATGAGGAAAGGGTACCGTGAGAATGAGGTGAGTTTGGAGGGTTTGGGTAGCCATGTATTAAAATATCAAAATAAAATTTGTACATGTGACTCCTATTAGATAACTATGTACAACACATGTTCATAGTCCCAATTTCCAAAACGTTTGTAGTAATCGGTCATAGGTAGTTCATTATACCAATAAGGTGCCATTAGATAATCATGTGCATAGCCATGCACATAGTCCAGGTAAACAACTAGTCATAGACCACTTAAATCATGATACTAATCTGTGTAGCAATAAATAGTGCAATAGTCGACAAGATATGAGTAAATGAGAGATTGAATACCATTATAAATAACCATAATTTTCATTCATAACAAAACTGGAGATTTAATGAAGTTAATACATAGGTTTAAATAAAAAAAAAAACTAAATAAAAAAAAATGTCTTATGCGTAGCATGTCTTCATAAAGGGTTAGGCTTAAACTTGGGAACCGTTGATGTAACACACTTATCCTTGAGTACCTTGAGTGGCTTGGTTAACTTGAGGTTGGTTGATTGAGATTTGGTTGACTTGAATTGGTTGAATGGGTTGGGCTTGAATTGCTTGGATGGATTGAGCTTGGATTGGTTGAAGTTGATTTACTTGGGCTTGGTAAGTTTGATATTGAGTGGTTTGAGTTGGGTAGGATTGAATTTGGTTCATGTGTGCGAGTCTTGGACGTGCATTGCGAAAATAACTAGGGTCTCCACAATTGTAACAAACTCTAATAGTTGAGGGAGCTTGAGTAATCGGGTGAGCATAAGGTAAGGGTTGGGTAAGAGGTGAGGTAAATGGTTGCATCAAAAGTTGGTTGCGTTCACAACATGTGGTAAAGAGGTGACCAAATCGATTGCAATGGGTGCATTGTCGACACTTGAGGTTAGGAGAATGATGAAAGTTACACGTATCACATAATGGGTGGGGTCCTGTGTAGGGTTTCTTGGTGGGTTGGGCTTGTGATTGGGCTAATACATAGTTTTGGGAATTGGACTTTCTTTTATTGTTGCAGTAATGAGGAGAGTTGCTGTGCTTGAAGGATTCGGGCTTAGAAGACTCGGGTTTGGGAGATTCGGGCTTGGGTTCTTCGGTGGGCTCGGATGTAGACTTATCATTGGGCTTCTTGGAATTTTTCCGCTTCAAGGTCCCGATCTTAATGTGGTTTTCGGTGAGGATACCGGCTAAGGTGATGGCATCATGGAGGGTTTGAGGTTCATGACTTAGGACGGAATCTTGGATTTGCATAGGCAAACCCGAGATGTACTTGTCGATTGAACGTTCAAGAGGAGTGACCATGTGAGGGATGAGAAGGCTCAGTTCATGGAAACGATCGTTGTAGATGGCATCATTTCCACTTTCTTGTTTCAAATTCCAAAACTCCTCTTCCAACTTCCGAAGCTCATGTTTTGGGCAAAACTTCTTGAGCATGAGTTTCTTGAGGTCATCCCATGGCAAGGCCAAGGCAACCTCGGCGCCAAGCGTGCGCTTCTCACCGTTCCACCAATTGAGGGCATTCTTTTTGAGCATGCTCGAGGCGTAAGTGATTTTCTTGTCCCAGGACATTCACAATGGAGGAATATGCTTTCCATTTCTTCGAACCATTGGAGGAGAATGGTAGCACCGTCGATACCGAAGTATTCGGGCAGGTTAGCACTCTTGAATTGTTTGAGGGGGTAAGCAATTGTGTTCGGAGTTGTGGATGATGAAGAAGCATTCATAGTTTGGAGTTGGGAGATTATTGTTGGGAGGTCTTCCACGATTCCCTTAGCGATGCGGGATGACATGCTACGGCCCAAGTTGCCGGTGCGACGGTTACGGTTGATAAGGCGGGAAGAAGACATGCTACAATGACGACACGTGAAAAGTTTATTATGTTTTGGAAAAAAAGGAAAGTTGTATAACTATGTGAAATTTCGAGTTTTGTGAAAATTCATGAGAATACAAGATAAAATTTTAATAACCTTAACTTAGAGTATTGATGAAATTGATAATTTGAAAAAAAATTCATTCTTAACAAAATAAAAAAAAATTTTTAACAAAATTCTCATCGTTGATTTAAGAGTGTGATCATCACATGATCACGTTTGATACAATGAGGGTAGCAGATTCGGGTACGTTTGGTGTGATATGCTTTGGCCTAATAAGTTGCACACCCTTACCGAACACTGAAGGAAGACAACCAGGTCTCGCGGTTGATTGAGATTTATGCGCATTGCACTTCCTTAGGCTCGCAAGCCTCGTTGTCAAGGGTTCGGTAAACAAGTGCGTCCCTCTTACAGTTACTACATATCTGTCCCACGAATCATCCTCAAGGAGAGCGGAGTGAAAAGACGGGTATTGTTAAGGAATTTCCCATATTTTTTTAAATCGTCCTAAATTTTTGAAAACAATTTTGAGAATGAGGCATAGCCTAGAATTAAGTGCGTGATTTTGTGTACAAGAATAATACTAAATCATCAAATACTATTTAACCTACTGCAATCAATAATATAATTCAGGGTGCAAACACGTAAAGACATATCACGTATAGGGACCCTAAGAATGCTAATAGGTCATTATATCTAACCACCTATCTTATAGCCTTCGGCTCTGATACCAATCTGTCACACCCCGACCAAAGGTGGAACATGCCGGGGTGTAACGTATTAATTGGACAGTAGCTCGAAAGACACTAATTAAAGTGACAATAATTAATTAATTCATTAATATCAAAACAAGTACAAAAGTTCAATAAACAGAACAATTACATCATATTTATTGTTTGAATAAATAACCTATGGTAAAACTAATATCTTCAATCTTGATCAATGTAAATTACTTGTACCTGTAGCATGTATAAAAATGGAGTTTGTCAACACGAATGTTGGTGAGAATACATAAGTTTTAGTTGAGATACATATATAGATAAAAACCACAATTCATATGTAAATGATGAGTATTACTATTTCTATGAAAATGTAAATAACTAAATAGATGTGGACCCGTTTTTATTGATACGAAATTAATGTACTTGGGTAAATGTATGATCATACTAGATGAGGATAGATGAGGATGAGATACCAACCACCAAACATAAAATAAACAATTAAGCACATAGAGCATTATCATAGAGCATGCAATAGTCACACATAAACATATATTGAATTGTGTTTTGAATAGATGTGGAAATAAAAATGTGTAATGTAAATAGGGTATACATGCCACCCCCAAAACTTAAAAGATGAAAAAGGGGGATATGTAAACTCACCTTATAGCGTTGGATATACGAGGACGAGATAATAAAAGAAAAGGCTATGATGGAAAACGGTCAAGCTCCTCGAGGTTCACCGACAAATATTCCTAGTTAATATTAATATCATTAATTAAGATTAAAGAAATAATAACAAGGCGTATGACAGATATAGCATTTGATAGGGTTTTTAGTCTTAGTGTCATATTTATTATGGTTGTTGTGATTATTGTCATTCACGTCATTATCATTATTGTTATTATTATTATGATTATTATTTGCTTTCTTTACGTTAATAAATGTTTATAAAGTGATATCAAAGTTGGAAAAATTAATACGTACATGAAAAATGAAAACAATTTGTATTATTAAACGAGTTATCCTTACATATATAACAGATTTTATGAAGAAAAGCGACAAGCCTAGAGGTTCGGTATGTTAATAATATACAAGAAATTGATTAAAAGTCTTTTAAAAATAATTAAATAACAAAGAACCGGGTTTCGTGAGACTTAGAGGTTCGGTTTTAAGAAAAATAATATTTATTGCTTGATATTTATAAACATTAATAAGTATAATAAAGGAAAAACAATAATAGAAAAATAAATACAAAAACCGGGTCCAGGGGTGCTTGATCCCGCGCCTGGACCGGTTCCAAGGTATTAACAGATCACGCACCAGCCATTGGGCTGGTGTGTTGATTTGTTATAAACATCAGTTTGTTTATATATTACCAGTTAACCAGAAAACCCTCATTCAACAAATAAACCCTAGATCTTTAATTGGTTCAGTTGGTGTTTGATTGTTGAAATTGTATTGGGGTTTCTGTTAATCGCACATAAACGAACATTATGCGTGAACATGTTACCTCGATTCTTAACGAATTGGGGGTGGACGGCTAACTAGGGCTAGCGGCTCAAGCTTGATTGTGGAATCAACTGTAACAACAGTTTAGAGGTTATTTGACTTAGGGGTTTAGGTTGTGGTGATGCAGAGGTTGTGTGGTAGGTTTTAATTGAATCATAAACGAGTTTATATAGGGTTTTAGGGACGAGGCCAGTCGCGGTTCGTTATTTTGGTATGTTAGTTGTCAATTGTTATATGTTTCTACAATTAAACTGTCGGTATAACGCATTTAAGGTAAGCAATTGATTTGACAAGATCAATTTGGTCGGAAATTGAGGAACATGTAAAAGGGGGGGGGGGTATGGCGTCGGCGGTGAGAGGGAGAATGAGGAGGGAAACATTTTGGATATTTTTTTGCAGGTTGTTCCTTGTCTTTATGTTGAGTCAAGATTTGACACAAAACTGATCAGATGGAAGATTGGAATCTTCTGAACCTCCTCAGAATTCGCTAAGTATGGATCCGGGCACACCTTAGACCTCCGAGCATGCTTTTACTTCGCCGGGCATGATATTTTGTCTATCGCGCAAGGTTATCTTCACTAATTCTTCTTTAGTGATTGTCCAAGCAGGGTTTGCTAATTAGTACGTTACCGGGTATGGTTCACTAATATATGCAAGTCCGGGCAAGGATCAATTTATCAAGCAGGTTTGTTCTTCATAGCCAAGTAAAGTTCACTTCCGAGTAAGCTTTAGGCTAACCAAGCTCAAGAAACCAAGTAGTTGGAGATCGAGCAAGGTATTCATTAATAAAGATAGTCAGGGTATGCCTAGTGTTTAAGAAGTATCACAAGTATCATCGGGCAGGATTCAACTCTAGCAAGGTAAAGTGCCTCCAAGCACACTTTGCTAATAAGCTTATTCCAGGCAAGGAGTTGATAGGACCATTGAAGAACAAGGTTGCTCGTAAGGATTTGTCGGGCAAAGTATGATAAAGCCAAGAAGATTGAAGTCTACCCGGTGAGTATTTTACTTGGTAAAATACTCTTCAAGTAAAGTCTACCCGGAAACTGATCCCGAGCACACTTCTATGTTACCAAGCTATGAAGGATGGCCGAGCATACTCTGAAAGACAAGATTGATGCAAAGCCTACCCGGAAGACTTTTTTTACACTTAGAATATTTCTGAATATGTAATTTGAATATGTATTATCGGATAGGGTCTCTAGAAGGAATGACAGCTGTTCATAGGTGTCAGGTCTATAAATAGAATAATTTAGGGCACACCTAAAAGAGGACAAGACACACACACAACAAGGCAGACAACCACATTTATTAAGAAAGAATATGTGTGTGTGATGGCTGTCTTTCAAGAAACCCTAAAACGATTATCCACTTTGTAAGATTGATATTATATAAATGGAAATCTTTTGAGTAGATTCTTGTTTGTGTTGATTGCCTTTGAATACTAATTTAGCAACCGTATGTTTGTTATTGATTCCGCCTTTAACAAACGGTAATCTTTCTAAATATAGCAACCCGTCATTAACTCTCTTGTCAACACATTTACATGTGTGAATTATGACATGATTTAAGTAAGATCCATCTCAAATCGGGGACCTGGCACTTTGGTTGACGGTTCAAAAGTGGTTATTTTGATAGTTTAGGATTGAATTTGCATGATGCTCAAAGCTATAACTATTTATATTGAATAACTAAAAAAATTAAACGAGTCGGGTTTTCGGGTCCGAAAATTGACGAATGTTACATAATTGGTATGTATTCATTCATTCCTACGTTTATATAGACATTATTGGTTATAAAATTTGTATTAAACTCTTTTCTATTTGATTAATTTTAGCTAGCACATGGAGATAATGTTCATAAATATTTATCAAATAATTGTATTTGTAAAACAAAGAAAGTGTTATGGTCAAAGACGTCATAACTAATAAATTAATTAGTGGTCAACATTTATTGCAAAAACTTATATTCAAACGATTTACATATATAAAAAGTATAAATTGTTTTGAAGTTGGCAAAATATAATATCATTATTTATAGTTATATAATTTTAATCAACTGATTATATAATAAATATAAAACCATATCAGAAAACCTTACCTGAAAAAGATAAAACCTTGCCGAAAAATCATATAATATTGTTGACCATTAGAGTATAATATATAACCTTTCTGGAAAACGGTTAATCCCAATCTACATTACCGGAATATAGAAGATGGTGGATGGTGGAATTAGTAAGCTGAGAGAGAGAGAGAGAGAGAGAGAGATTAAAATGACTAGGGTGGAAAATCTTAAGGTTTAAATATAGTGTGTGAGATGATTTGCCAATAATAGGAAAGGAAATAGATGACTTGGCAATGATGTGGCATTGACGTGGAGAGGCTAGTTGAATTACATGTGGACAATTGATGTGGAGAGACTAGTTGAATGACAAGTGGACAATAGGTTTTGCTTTAATAGTATTGTTAGATTAGATGTTAGATGATTATGTGATTAGATATTATAAACGTAGAGAATATTAAGTTTGAATATAATAAACCGGTTTATTGTAAATATAAATCTTCAAAAATAACATATTGATTATAAATTATAAAAAAAATACTATTATTAGAATAATTATATATTTAATATTATAAATTAAAAAAATAAATTGTATTCAACTAATAATGTCCAAAAATAACAGATTGATTATAAAAAAAAGTATTATTAGAATTAGGGGTGTCCAAAATACCCGAACCCGATTAACCCGACCCGACCCGAACCCGAATAAGCAAATTTGGGTCGTGTTAAATCGGGTCAAAAAGTATTAATCGGGTTATTCGGGACAACCCGAATAACCAGAATTGTTAATAGGGTCGGGTTTCGGGTTCATTTTTTAGAAAAAGTCGGGTTTCGGGTTAACCCGAATAACCCGATTAGGGCCTTAGCTATGATTAAGCTAGGACTGTCTTGGGAGATTTTAACCAAGGTGGCACATCACACAACTGCCAAGCAAATGTATGATGCCATCCTTGAGATGTATGAAGGGGATACTGAGCTGAAGAACATAAAGAAGCAAAAATTGAAGCAACAGTTGGAAAGGTTCAAGTATAAGGAAAGAGAAATGTTGAAATCAATAATAGAACGCTTTCTAGGTATTGTGAATGAGTTGAGGACAACTGATTATGTCATGACTGACTTTGATTTAAACACAAAGTTACTCAACTCAATGCCAAAGGAATGGTATACTGCTTGCAAGTTCATCCTTCAGAAGCATAATTTCAATGACTTGAAATTGGATGATGTAGTATGCTTCCTTCAGGCAGCAGAACTAGAGATGATAGAGAATGAAATGATTAAAGAAGAAAGACCCTGCTTCAATGTTTCAAATGCATTGATTGCACCCATGGGAAATTTGACTACCAAGAATTAAAAACAAATTCCCATTATTGAAGAACCAGTTGAGCACAATGTTGATACTTCAAAGTCTTTTATTGGTGGTAGCACAAGTAATCAAGGAAATCAACAGAGATTCAATGTGCAACTGATTGATTACACTGATACTGCCTCAATGGCAAGCGGGAATGTACATCACTCTAGTTGTGGAAATGGTCAAAGCAATGAAACACAGGCATTGCTGTCTATGTTTACTGATTCTTATAATGCATTTTTTGCAAAGAGTCTAATTCACACAAGTGTGGTACAAGATGATTTAGAGCAAATTAATGCAGATGATTTAGAAGACATGGATTTGAAGTGGCAAGCTGCCATGTTAGCTTTGAGAAGTAAGAGGTTGTATAATAGAACTGGCAGATCTCTGGTTTTTGGTCCAAATGAGAGGATTGGATTTGACAAGTCAAAGGCAATCTGCTACAATTGCCAACAGCCAGGACATTTTGCAAGAGAATGCAACTTGCCAAGGAATTATCAGATGAATCAATTCCAAAATCAACAACCAAGAGGTCAGCAGCAATATCAGCAGAATCAGCAAAGAAACAACAACCAAAACTTCAACAACAACTTCAATCCCAACAACAACTACAATCCCAACTTCAACAACTTTCAGCCTCAAATGAATAATCTTAATCAAGGGGTGCCTCAGAATCAAGGTTTTCAAATGAACAATAATCAGAATCTTTAAGTAGTTCAAAATGTTACAATCAACACTGTTCCAGCCAACCAAAATCAACCAAGAAATCAAGGAAATGTGGCAGTGACTACACAACATGAAGGTAACTTTGATTGGAGAAATCATGAAGAAGACATTGCAGATAATATCAAGAGAGCAAATGTGGCATTCATGGCCATAATAGAGAAAGAAACTGCATCTTCATCTCAGGAACAGTCCACTCCTCTGAATGAAATATGGTATATGGATAGTGGTTGTTCTAGGCACATGACTTGTGAAAAAAGATCACTTGTTAATTATGAAGAAAAATATGAAGGACCTGTAGCATTTGGGAGTGATGAAAATGGTGGAAAGATTGTGGGGAAAGAAATCTTAACAAATGGAAAGGTTTCTTTTGATAATGTGTTTCATGTTGAAGGTCTTCAGTATAATCTACTGAGTATATCACAAATGTGTGATAAGGGATACAAAGTCAGTTTTCCCACTGTTTCATCTTAAAACCTGAGTTTGTCATTCCACCTGAAATGATTATGATGATGGCACCAAGAAATGGCAACCTGTATGAACTGAATATGAAAGAAGCTGTTTCAAGACGGGGGTGCATGTTTTGTTTCCAAAGCCACTGAAAATGAGTTCAAATTGTGGCATAGGAAACTGTGTCATGTGAACTTAAAGAACATGAATAGACTTGTCAAAGGTGAGCATGTAATAGGCTTACCTACAAGAGAGTTCAAATTGGAAGATCATTGTAATTCATGTCAAAAGTGAAAACAGCACAAATCTACTCATAAGCCTAAGCTCATCAATTCAATTGATCAAATACTTGAATTACTTCACATAGATCTTTTTGGTCCCTTGAGTGTGCCAAGTATAGGAAAGAAAAGATACTGTCTTGTGATCATTGATGACTATTCAAGATACACTTGGGTGTATTTCCTTAGTACCAAAGATGAGACTGCAAAGTTGATTAAGGGTTGTGTTACAATGATTGAGAACAAGTTGAATAAGAAGGTTAAAATGATGAGAAGTGACAATGGTACTGAGTTCAAGAATGAAGTTATGCAAGAATTTTGTGCAGAAAAGGGAATACTTCAACAATTCTCAGCTCCTAGAACTCCTGAACAAAATGGTGTTGCAGAAAGAAGAAATAGAACTTTGATTGAGGCTGCAAGAACCATGGTTGCAGATGCTAACCTGCCTGTTACTTTTTGGGCTGAAGCAATAAACACTGCTTGCTATGTTCAGAACATGGTGCTTGCAAAGAAAAGGCATAATAAGACTCCATATGAAATATTCCACAACAGAAAGCCTTATATCAAGTTTTTCAAGCCCTTTGGTTGTAAATGTTTTCTTTTGAACACTAGAGATTATTTGAACAAGTTTCAAACAAAGTCTCTTGATTGTTTCTTTGTTGGATATTCTACACACTCAAAATCTTACAGAGCATATGTGAAAGACCATTTGAGTGTCATAGAATCATCTGACATTATTTTTAATGAGAATCAATTCAATACAGTTGATGGTGCAGCATGGTTGTTTGATCATGAAAAGTTAATAAGGTCTTTCAAGATTTATCTTGAAGACTTTGATGATTCATTCTACAAGACCAATGTAATTGAAGAGAAAAAGAAGAAACCACTGGACTTAGAAAAATTGTGGAAAAAGGTTGCTAGAAAAGAAAAGGAGTATACCTTTGTGAAGAATTCCTCAAATGATATTGTTGAACAAGCTCAAGAAGATAATCAAGATGTTCAGAATGATCAAGTTCAGAATGAGGAAGACTCAAGCAACCAAGCAAGTGAAGAAGAAGCTGCATCTACTGCAAGATTTCAGCATTATTTGAAAGCTTAAATATTGGAAACAATGGTGCATCTACTTCAGGACAACATAATGATGAAGTACCAGAATTTCATGATGCAGAGACTGATTTGATCATTGAAGAACCAGAACTCAATGAGTCAAATCTTGACACAACTGTGTCTACAGATATGATTGTTCAAACTCAAAAAGAATCATCCTTCTGAAAACATCATTGGAGATTTGCATGAAAGAGTTACAAGAAATCACTCAGAAATTGCAAACATTTGTCTTTACTCCTATTTTTTATCCCAAATAGAGCCTAAGAATATTACTCAAGAACTGAAAGACAATAGTTGGGTGGAAGCCATGCAGGAAGAATTGGCACAGTTCAGAGATCCACATGTGTGGAATCTTGTTGATAAGCCATTTGACAGATATGCAATAGGAACCAAATGGGTTTTTAGAAACAAAAGGGATGAGAGAGGTTTGGTGATTAAGAATAAAGCTAGACATGTGGCACTGGGATGTCTTCAAAAGGAAGGAATAGACTTTGAGGAAGTCTTTGCTCCTGTAGCAAGACTTGAAGCTATCAGGATCTTTCTTGCATATGATGCCTCAAAGAACATTAAGGTGTTCTAGCTTGATGTTAAGTCTGCATTCCTAAATGGAAAGATAGATGAAGAGGTGTATGTAGCTCAACCTCCAGGTTTTGAGGATCCTTTGTATCCAAACAAGGTGTATAAGCTAAACAAAGCCCTTTATGGATTGCATCAGGTTCCTAGAGCATGGTATGATGAGCTGTCAAATCATCTTATTGAAAATGGTTTCAAAAGAGGAGCCATTGACAAGACACTCTTCTACAAAGGAAAGGGATCAGACTTGCTTCTGTTACAAGTGTATGTTGATGATATCATCTTTGGTTCCACAAATGAACAAATGTGTATGGAGTTTGAAGGACTAATGAAGTCCAAATACAGCATGAGTTCAATGGGAGAAATGAACTTCTTTCTTGGAATACAAGTTCAACAAAAGGCTGAAGGGATTTTCATTCATCAAAATATGTATGTGCAGGACATCTTGAACAAGTTCAACTGTCATGAATACAAAACTGCCTCAACTCCAATGGATACCAAGGAAAAGATGATTGCAGATGAAAAGGGGGAGCCTGTAGATGAACATGAATACAGAGCAAAAATTGGATCTCTGATGTATCTGACTGCTACAAGACCAGATATCATGTTTGATGTATGTGTGTGTGCAAGATTCCAGTCAAGTCCAAGAGTCTCCCACATGAATGTTGTTAAAAGAATATTCAGATATTTGAAGGGAAGACCAGATTTGGGAATTTGGTATCCAAAGAATCAATCATTTGATCTGATTTCCTACACAGACAGTGATTATGATTGCTGCAATATGAGCAGAAAGTCAACATCAGGAGGATGTCAATTCTTGGGAGAAAGGCTAGTGTCATGGCAATGCAAGAAGCAAACAACTGTCTCAATCTCAACTGCAGAAGCTGAATATGTTGCTGCATCTCCCTGCTGTGCACAAGTTCTATGGATTCAGAACCAGATGCTGGACTATGGTTTGAATTTTCTGAACACCTCTAATTTTATTGATAATACTGCTGCATATTTTACTATTAAGAATCCAGTTCAACATTTAAGACTAAGCACATTGAAATCAGACATCATTTCATCAGAGATTGTAGTGAAAAAGGTTTGATTGAAATGCAAAGAGTTGATACAAGTGACAATTTGGCTGACCTATTCACCAAACCACTTGATAGAACCATGTTCAACTTTCTTTTGAAAGCCCTGGGAATGATCAACTCTGATGAAATCTGATTAAGGATGTGTGCTTGGTTGTATACCTCTATGTGCTAACTGATTATTTTGATAGTGGTTACATCTTATGAATGTTAAGTGAATATGCTTGCTTATGTGATTGAATATGTTGACTCTTATGTGCTTTGACTGATTGTGTGTGCAAAGAATGACAATTATTGATCGGATTAATATGTTTGCATGTTTATCAGTTAATATGTGTTTGTGATGTTAAGATAAGTAGTCATGTTACGAATTACCTGCTAATTGCTTATCTGACATCACTGCTAATTTGCTTGAATATGTGTTTTATCTGATCTTCTAATGTTATTAAGATAGGATAGACTTTGAATGTTAGTATTGTCTACTTGTTCTGATAATATTAAGTTTGATTAAGATTTGATTATGTGCTGCAACTGTTTATGTCAAAATAAGTTTTATGTCAAAATTAAGTGATAAAATGACTTTTCTAATGAATTTTGCATAAGTACTCTATTTTTGAATCAAAACATGAACATGTTGTTAACGGTGTTGAGATATGATAAGATTATTCAGTTCAAGCTTTGTAGAAGCCTAAAAGAAGGATTTTTCAAGGAAAAGTCTCAGGTAGTTATCTTTGCTGAAAATTATGTCATTTGCCCAGTTGGAAGGACATACACTTGTGTATGTTTGGTCCTGCAATCTACAAAGATTAAAGGATGGCCAATAACCAGAAAACTGAAAGCATTTGGGGGCAATTATAACTTGTTTTCTATTCCTTCACTTAAAACTATGTCAATAGCTCTGACTTTGAAATGACATATACTCACAATGTATGTTTGGTCCTGTTGACCATCGTGGTCAAACAGGATAGCCATTTACCTGACAATTAAGAGACATTGGGGTGATTGAATTTTAAACTGAATATTTTGGGAAATGATAGTACATTGACTACTTAGCCAATCATATGGATTTATTAGGCTAAAAGGACTCTTAGTACAGTCATTGACATGTATGGTTGCTCTCATGATATATAAAATCTGAGGTGATATAAACCTAAAGAAAATGCTAAGATTTATGTGGAGTTACATTGTTGTCTATGCATGTTCCTAGATAAATATTTTCAAATGATAGGCAGAAAAGTGATTATCCAGTCATACACAAGCCTGTTGGTCTTTGGTTACCCAAAATGAAACATCTTTTAAAAGGAATGACAAAGAACTTATGTGAACTACTTTAATTTCAAATATTAAGTCAACCAAAAGTTGATACAAGTTCACAAATTTTTATTAGAAAAATATAAACATGAGGGGTTTTAATAACAGAACTACAAGGGTGGAGGCAATCATATAAGTCCTTTAAACATCTTGAATGAAAGGCCTGTAAGTCCGACTTGCGTGGCATGTAAGTCCAACGTTCAACCTCACATATGTTTGTAGATTTGAAAAGAAATATCTTTTATAATATGTTCTGTCATTAAAAGTTTTAACCAAAACCAGGGGGTCAAAGTCAAATTGGGGTGATCTGGAGAAAGCCAAATAAGCCTTGAGGATAGATAAGGAGCATCAGAAAACAATATGTGTTATCCATTGAATTTTCTGCAAAATTAATTGAAATTAATCATATCACCAAAGAAATGAAAATCATGTTAAGTCTAGACCTATTGTTTAGCTGTCTTTGTAGTCATAATAATGTTGAGAATGAAGTATTGAGAAAGCTACTTAGTCAATATGATCCCATTCCTGAGATCTTTTCAGTTTACAAAACGAAATTTTTTTTAATGAAAAGTAACTGAAATTTGATCTCTAATTGCACCATTTGTTCTTAAACTATGATCTTTAAAGATAAAATTGTTCTGACAAGTTGATAAGTGTTTTGACAAGTGGTTTAAGTCAAAAAGTGTTGCATTTTTCCTAAAAAAGGTTGAATATGTAAGTTCGGGTAAGGTTTGATGTTATTAAACCTTCCCAAGCACAAACTGTTTGAGTATGTATTTTCGGGTAAGGTATGATATTCTTAAACCTTTCCGGGTACAAAACAGTTGAATATGAGTGTATATGTATTTTTGGGTAAGGTGTGATATTCTCAAACCTTTCCGGGTACAAAACAGTTGAATATGTGTTAATATGCATTTTCAAGTAAGGTTTGATGATTCATAACCTTTCCGAGCAAGCTTTGTCATTTTTGACTAAGTTTATGATTTTCGGGCATGCTGTGAAGTGTTTACACTTTTCGGGTAAGGTACACAATTGTACTAATTTCCCGAGTAAGCTTGAAGTCTTGAGATGTTTATGTGTTTTAGCTAGACTTTCAACAAGAGGATTGTTTCAGTCAAGCCGTGAATTTTATATGCTGATTGTTATTCCAAGCAAACTTTGTGAACTCCTTGAGTACACTAAGTAAGCCTTGTGTGTGGATATGTTTTTCTTTGAAATTACAAGTGTTTTCGGGCAAACTTTGTTTTCCGAACACACTTTATATTTCGGGTACACTCTTGTTCCCCTAATATACTTTGTAATTTTCAAAATTTGATTTTCCGAGTACACTGTCTACTAGAAGTCCTTTCCAGGCACACTTTGTACTCTAAGAAGATTATTCCGGTATACTTTGTATAAGAGGGTTGTTTGGGAATACTAACTTTATGAAGGTCGCTCGGGCACACTATGTTTTCAAGTATGCTTGATTGAATATGTGTTTAGTATGATTGATTGAATATGTTTCTGATTTTGATAGGATTTATGTTAGATTAAGATTTTAATTTAAATTTAAGAAATATATATGGGAATCTTAATTGATTCCTAGCAAGAATGTTTATTCGATATTTTATACTTGATTAATTATCTTGTGATTAAGTTCTCAAGAAATCTGGTATTTCGGGTAAGCTTTCTTCATAATGTCTTGACTTTAAATTACATAGCTTAATCAAACAAGGTTTGTGATTAAAAGGGATCGGGTAACCCTTATAAAATTAAAAGAAAAAGTTATCAAAAGAGGTTTAAAAATTCTTCGAGTAAGCTTTGTATAAGTGGAAATATACCGAGTAGACCTTGCAAAGGATTACTTTTCCGAGTAAGGTTTGCTAAGCTTAAAATGATAAAGTGTTTATATGTTTTAAAATTTTTTTTAAAATAACAAATGGATAATGTTACTGTTTGACAGCTAATAATTCACAAAACGACAAAAAGCATTTAAAACCCACTTTCAAAAGGTATATAAGAGGGAGTTAGGCAAACTTTTCAACATTATATTTCCCTCTCTCTCTCTCTTTCCACTGCAACTGCTTTTTCGCTAAGAAACCTAAAACCGACCTATCGCATTCATAATTAATCCAAACCCTAATTAGTATCAGCCCTCTAATTCCGACTCGGTAAGCAACAATAATGTGTTTTTCGATCATGATTAGACTATAGTGGGCATTGATTATGTATTTGTTTATTAATATTTTGTTTATGTGTTTAGGTTATAAACTTGTCAAAGAACAGGTTCTTGATGATTTTTCTTTCTTTCTTCTACATTTTTATACCTTGAAATTGCTTAAAGTACTGAACTTTATGACTAATTTCACTTTGAATATGTTTGTTTGTGATGATCAGATATGGCAGAAGAAGAACAGCCCAAGTATTTCTTTGAAAAGAAACACAATATGTGTGCACTTTTACAAGTCACACCTGAAAATGAGTCGGTGGCACCAATGATTACATGGATGGCTCGGTCAAATGTCAATTTTGCCCTTACAGAAAGTCCTGTCATCTACAGAAATCACTCACTTGATTTCTGGAGATCTGCAACACTTGTGGATGACATCAATGGCCGAAGAATTGAAGCCTCTGTTGCTGGCCATGAGATACATGTGACTGAAAGAATGATCAGAAGATGTCTACGGTTGAATGATGATGATCATTACCACATAAACTTCAATACAACACACCTGCTGAGAATATTTGAACAAACCATGCGACATCAAGGAACTGTGCATGAAGGACAGTTTCAAAAGGGTTTGTTCCCAATGTTGTACATGTTTCTTATTCACCATGTGATACAGGGGTTTGCTCCCAGAAAAGGATCATGGACTTTGATGAGTCATGATTTAGCAAACGCTACTGTTGGGATTTTGTATGATCTACCCTTTAATTTTTCAAAAATGATCTTTGATGGACTGGTAGCAAACTTGAAGACGGATGAGAAGGACAGATTCTTAAAATATCCAAGGTTCTTGCAGATAATCTTCAACAAAGAATTACAAGATCTACCCACTATGGGAATTACTCACCTACTGCAAAACCCTGATACATACAAGAGAATTAAGAATCCTAGTGCTGCAAATAGATTCAATGTTGAAGCTCCATTTGAGATCTTGCCATGGTTATTGGACCATGACTTGAATGTGATGCCAGTGCCTGAGTTAAGCTCAGAGGAGGAAGGAGGAGATGACTCTGATGATGGAGATAACTCTGATGATGGAGATGATAATGTTGATGGAGATGAAGGAGGAGCTGGAGTAGCTATGGAAGTTGATGCACCTGATAAGGGGGAGCAAATTGAACAACCAGAACAAACTATTGCAACACAACCACAGTCACCACCACAAATTGACCAACCCATTATACCATCACCACCACATACTCCACCACATCAATCCACTCAATCCCCACCCCAAATCTTAAACATAAGCCAACCTGCAACTTCAACACATACATCACCAACACCACAAACACCACCAACAACATATAGCCCAACTCACACAGATACATTCATTCCAAGCCCACATCATACACAATCACCACCATCCATATTTCAAACCCACACCACAAACCAAGAACAGTCTGAATATGAACAATTCACTGCATCACCACCTATAACAACACCAACTGAAACTGACCTGTTGACCCTATTAAATGAAAATGCTGAACTGAAGAGAAGGAATGAGGAGGTGACAGAGGAGAATGTGATATTGTTAGAGAAGTTGGTACAAGCAAAACAGAAAATTCAAGCCCTGGAGCAGGAGGTTGAGAAGACCTCAGCTGCCCCAAAACAGGGGGAGAATGAATCTATGCCAACTTTCTCGGGTGTGAATGTTGCAGAAACTGTAACAGTAGTAGAGACTGCAGACAGTTTATTATGAATGTTTATGATGATGGAGAGGAGAGTAGTGAGGAGAGGAGGATTAAAGATGATGAATATGAGGGTAATAGATCAGATGTAGGAGAGCAGGATTATGATTACAATGAAGAAAGAAAAGATGAAATGAGAATTGTGGAAAGGGATGAAGATAATGTTGAAGAGAATGTTGAAGAAGATGTTGAAGAGAATGTAGCTGCTACTGACTTAGCTACTGATGTTTTCAATGCTACTGATATAGCTACTGATGTCTTAACTGACATAGCTACTGATGTCTTGACTGATGTACAGACAGAAGTAGTGACTGAAGTAATGATTGATGAAAATGCTACTACTTAGGAGCTTATAAACACTGAACCAGAAACTGATCAACAAGCAAGTTCCAAGAGAGTAGAGCATGATCCAGAACTGGAAGCACTTGAGAATGAAATAGATGACTTTGTACAGTCTGAAGATGAAGATGATGAGAGAAGAAAAATTGAGAAAGGTAAAGCAAAAGTCTATGAAGAAGAGCCTATTAAGGCATATCCAGAGAAAGATGTGTTGTTTACAGATGATGAAATTGTTGTTGCTGCTGCCTTAAGAGAACAAAAGAATATTTTAAGGGAGACAAGGGATAGGGAAATATTGGCTCAAAAACTGACTCCAGAAGATATGGCAGAGCAAGAAAATTTGATCAATCAAGCCAATCTTGCTAAAGAAATTTTTGAAGAAGTGGCTGATCAAGAAGCAATTGAAACACTGATTATGATGAACAGAACTGAGGAAGATGACAATTCCTTGGCTATGGTGGTTAGTATGTTTCAACCACAAAGCCAACCTGAAAAGGAATCTGAAAAGGCTTGTGAATCTGAAGAAATGCCACAAAAGGAACCTGAAAGGGAACTTACAAGACCTACTGGTGAATCTGTTAAAGAAATGTTGGCTAATATCACCAGAATCAGGATGGAAAGAGCCAAAAGGTTTGAACAAGTGTATACAAGAAAGAGGAAGTTTGATGAACAGAAAAGAACTGATGAGAGGAGAACAAAGAGAGGAAAATGGGATGAAAAGAACAAATGCTATGTTGAGACTCCTGATGATGAGGGTGATAATGATAATAGTCCAATCAGAGCAATTCCACTGCAGACACTGCAACCTGGTCAACAGATTCCAGGTGTACCTGATGTGCCTGCTCAAACTGAATCAAACCCAGAGCATTCACCCTCTGATGAACCCAAGATTGATGCAATGAATAATCTAACTGAAGAGGAGGATGATTCTGAGGAGTCTGATGAGGATGATAATCCTGATGATAATCAAAGAAAAGGTGTTAAAGCTACCAATGTTGATACTCCACAAGTTGAACTAACTAATGAGCAGAGAGCTAACATTGAGTTGAGTATGAGGGAATCCAAAAGGAAAAATCCTTTGGTTGTAAAGCTGAGAAAGCATGGAATAAGTTTTGAAGCTTTGGCTGATCTTGATGATGATCAGTTGCAAAAGAGACTTGATTAGGAGAGGGATGGTTTCAAGAAAAAAATGGAACAAAAGAACAGAGACTGCCAGAAATACAGAGAATATCTCAGAAGGCATAATTATTCAGAGAAAGATCTGTCTCACTTCACAGTTGACCAACTCCGAGATCTTTACAACAGTGAAAGAGAAAAAGTGATTGAAAAGTGTGTAAAAGAGAATGAGAAGATTGAGAAATTGGAATCTTTGAAGAAGAAATTTGGAGGTATGTGTGGATACTTGCTTGTGAAAGGGTTAAAGCCTGAGATGGTTGAGAACCTATCTAGAGAATGAGTACTGGATCAGTAAAACAAACTGAAAAGAAAAGAAAATTTGAAGAGGGTCCAAACTGAGAGCTCTACCAAACATGCTGAAACAACTGTTGAACCTCCAATCAAGAGGAGAAAGATAATGACTCTAAGGGAGAAACAAAAGATGCAGAGTGAGAAGGAGATATCTAAGGAAGATCCTGTTGTTGAAATACCTACTCCACAAGAAGT
This sequence comes from Bidens hawaiensis, assembly GCF_021521415.1. Classification (NCBI taxonomy): domain Eukaryota; kingdom Viridiplantae; phylum Streptophyta; class Magnoliopsida; order Asterales; family Asteraceae; genus Bidens; species Bidens hawaiensis. Next base: position 35,382 of record NW_027498696.1, on the reverse strand, counting down.
GGATTCTGAATCTGAAGAGGAACCTTGTATACCTTGGGAAAATGAAGAGATGATCAACATTCTAAGGAATATAATGATTACTCAAAGAGGAATGGATGAAGCCTCTTTCAAAGCCTTGGAAAAGGAGGATTTGAAATATCTCTTCCATATCCAAAAGGCTGAATGGGAGAAAGCTCTAAAAGAAAGTGAGAATCTTAGATACTTTGCAAATGGAAGTTTTGTACCTGCTGGTTTGTCAAGAACTCCTGGTATGGAGAAAATGTTGATAGCTCTTAGAGATGCAGGAGCAAATGTTGTGGAGCTTGCAAATCTTCCAACTGAAATGGTAGAAGCAGTCTAGGTCAAATTTTTCAATTTGGGACCTAAAAAACCCAAGAAGTTTGTTCCTTTTAGACCACCAATTTCAAGAAGATATCCACAAGGTGGAAGAGGAGAATCAAGTAGATCTGCACAACAAAGAACAACAAGACCACTTTCAGATTTGGATCTTCCTAGAGAAATCTACTATGATTCTGTGTGTGAATGCATAAGAGTGATTATGGAAAGTAGACAACTAAGAGATATAGTTGTGAGAAGTGATTTCTATGAATACACTCAAGAACAATTAGAAAGAATGACAAAACTCACTTTGTATGATTTTAGAAACAGAAACAGAGTGGCTGGAAAACAGATGAATAATCTTTCTAAATTCTTAAGAGATGAAGCAGACAGAGGATTCAGATTCCTAAAAGAAAAGAGAAACTGGAAGACTGCCCAACTTCACAGATCAAAGAGAACTGCAAAGTTAAGAAGGATGGACATAGCTGAAACAAACTACAAGATGAGTGCCAGAGACAAGCATCCACTGTCAAACATGAACACATGCATAAGTCTTGAGAGAAGAATGATACGCCTCAACTACACAGTCCAAAGAAATGGCATCATTACTGAAGTGGAATACAAAGAAAAAGATGACCATTACTTGCTGAGAAATTCTGATGGAAAAATACTGGGGATTATCAAGAAGGATGAAGATTTGAATTGCTTACATGATGAAGACTTAATGGATATTAGGGACTGGGTCATACCAGAGGGTCACACTCATTACCAAGCCCTTGATATTTCCAGAATGAGAGCTGCATCAGTGATAACAAACAGAAGGCAAGCCGCATACAGTGCATGGAAAAGACAAAATTCCTAGACTAGGCTTTTAATTTGTAATGTCTTATGACAGTCTTTTGAATATGTAACTTGTTTACGTTTATTGATTATGTAATTTGACTTTTAATTTGATATGTATTTTGACTAAGTGTAAGTAACCTTAGAAATGTTTTGGGTCAGCTGAGGTGTTCCAATCTAGGGGGGAGATTGTTGAGTCAATATTTGACACAAAACTGATTAGATGGAAGATTGGAATCTTCTCAACCTCCTCAGAATTCGCTAAGTATGGATCCGGGCACACCTTAGACCTCCGAGCATGCTTTTACTTAGCCGGGCACGATATTTTGTCTATCGGGCAAGGTTATCTTCACTAAGTCTTCTTTAGTGAATGTCCGAGCAGGGTTTGCTAATTAGTACGTTACTGGGTATGGTTCACTAATATATGCAAGTCCGGGAAAGGATCACTTTATCAAGTAGGTTTGTTCTTCATAGACAAGTAAAGTTCACTTCCGAGTAAGCTTTAGGCTAAGCAAGCTCAAGAAACCAAGTAGTTGGAGATAGGGCAAGGTATTCATTAATAAAGATGGTCCGGGTATGCCTAGTGTTTAATGAAGTATCACAAGTATCATCAGGCAGGATTCAACTCTAGCAAGGTAAAGTGCCTCCAAGCACACTTTGCTAATAAGCTTATTCCAGGCAAGGAGTTGATAGGACCATTGAAGAACAAGGTTGCTCGTAAGGATTTGTCGGGCAAAGTCTGATAAAGCCAAGAAGATTGAAGTCTACCCGGTAAGTATTTTACTTGGTAAAATACTCTTCATGTAAAGTCTACCCGGAAACTGATTCCGAGCACACTTCTATGTTACCAAGTTATGAAGGATGGCCGAGCATACTCGGAAAGACAAGATTGATGCAAAGCCTACCCAGAAGACTTGTTTTACACTTAGAATATTTCTTAATGTGTAATTTGAATATGTATTATCGGATAGGGTTTCTAGAAGGAATGACAGTTGTCCACAGGTGTCAGGTCTATAAATAGTATAATTTAGGGCTCACCTAAAAGAGGACAAGACACACACATAACAAGGCAGACAACCACATTTACTAAGAAAGAATATGTGTGTGTGACGGCTGTCCTTCAAGAAAACCTAAAACGATTATCCACTTTGTATGATTGATATTATATAAATGGAAATTTTTTGAGTAGATTCTTGTTTGTGTTGATTGCCTTTGAATACTGATTTAGCAACCGTATTTTTGTTATTGATTCCGCCTTTAACAAACGGTAATCTTTCTAAATATAGCAACCCGTCATTAACTCTCTTGTCAACACATTTACATGTGTGAGTTATGACATGATTTAAGTAAGATCCATCTCAAATCGGGGACCTGACACTTTGGTTGACAGTTCAAAAGTGGTTATTTTGATAAATTAGGATTGAATTTGCATGATGCTCAAAGTTATAACTATTTATATTGAATAACTAAAAAAATTAAACGAGTCGGGTTTTTGGGGTCCGAAAATTGACGAATGTTACATAATTGGTATATATTCATTCATTCCTACGTTTATATAGATATTATTGGTTATAAAATTGGTATTAAACTCTTTTCTATTTGATTAATTTTTAGCTATCACATGGAGATAATGTTCATAAATATTTATCAAATAATTGTATTTGTAAAACAAAGAAAGTGTTATGGTCAAAGACGTCATAACTAATAAATTAATTAGTGGTCAACATTTATTGCAAAAACTTATATTCAAACGATTTACATATATAAAAAGTATAAATTGTTTTGAAGTTGGCAAAATATAATATCATTAATTATAGTTATATCATTTTAATCAAATGATTATATAACAATTATAATAAATATAAAACCATATCGGAAAACCTTACCGGAAAAAGATATAACCTTGCCGAAAAATCATATAATATTGTTGACCATTATAGTATAATATATAACCTTTCTGGAAACGGTTAATCCCAATCTACATTACCGGAATATAGAAGATGGTGGATGGTGGAATTAGTAAGCCGAGAGAGAGAGAGAGAGAGAGAGAGAAAGAGAGATTAAAATGACTAGGGTGGAAAATCTTAAGGTTTAAATATAGTGTGTGAGATGATTTGGCAATAATAGGAAAGGAAATAGATGACTTGGCAATGATGTGGCATTGACGTGGAGAGGTTAGTTGAATTACATATGGACAATTGATGTGGAGAGACTAGTTGAATGACATGTGGACAATAGGTGTTGCTTTAATAGTATTGTTAGATTAGATGTTACATGATTATGTGATTAGATATTATATAGTAGGATGTAGAGAATATTAAGTTTGAATATAGTAAACAGGTTTATTGTAAATAATTATCTTCAAAAATGACATATTGATTATAAATTATAAAAAATACTATTATTAGAATAATTATATATTGAATATTATAAATTAAAAAAATAAATTGTATTCAACTAATAATGTCCAAAAATAACATATTGATTAAAAAAAGTATTATTAGAATTAGGGGTGTCCAAAATACCCGAACCAGATTAACCCGACCCGAACCTGAATAAGCAAAATTGGGTCGGGTTAAATCGGGTTAAAAAGTATTAATCGGGTTATTCGGGTCAACCCAAATAACCAGAATTGTTAATAGGGTTGGGTTTCGGGTTCATTTTTGGGAAAAAGTCGGGTTTCGGGTTAACCCGAATAACCCGATTAGTGGCGATACTTAACTTTATATACAATGATTAAAATGTGAAATAAGCACTATAAAGACAATAATGTTGCATTTATGTTGTGTTCATTTAAATAAATGAACGAGCATGAACACATATTTCACTCGTTCATCTATGTTTGTGAACGTTTGTTTATGATCGTTCATTTAAGTTTGTTTACGTTCGTTCGTGTTCGTTTACATATTAATATAAAATTATTAAATATTATTTTCATTTAGTAATTATATCAGCCTAATATGTTTTATATGTGTTTGTTTGTGTTTATTTAAATGTGTTCATTTATGTTTGTTAATGTATGTTTGTGTTCATTAATGTATGTACATATATGTTCCTTCATGTTCGTTTATCTTTGTTTAATTTTGTTCATTTATGTTTGTGAATTCTTCGTTTAGATTTTAAATGAATGATCATGTACACAAATATTTGTTCGATTAAGTGCTCGTGTTCGTTAAAAGTTAAATGAAAGAATACGGCCGCATTTGTTCATGTTAGTTCGGTTCCTTTACAGGTTTATATTTGAAATTATAAGATAATTACTTGTAAAAGAAATTAAAAACTAAATGGAATGAAAAATTTTGTAACCTACAAGTTACAAACACATAAAACAACTTAAAGTTATAAAGTAACATGGTTAACCCGACTAATCCGACCCGACAAAACCGAAACCCGAATAACCCAAACCCGACTAACCTGAACCTTAATAGGGTCGGGTTGCGGGTTAGATATTTTTTAGGAAAACCTGACTAACCCGTCCCGATTAACCCGAAACCGATCGGTTTGACCCGATTAACACCCCTAATTAGAATGTATTATTATATAATAACTTTTAATATTACCATGTTTAAGGTTTTTTGAAAATCAATTAATGTTTAATAATTATACATTGAGTAATTTAGTAATAAAATAATAATAATAATTAAAATATAAATTATTTCCTTAATTATCGTTTTTATAGTCAAACATTGAATATAATAATTTGAATTTCAAATTATAGTCAAAAGGTCAACTAATAACGGATTAAGTTAATGTACATTTATATTTTTTAGAAAATTCTAGAATAAATTATAGTTGGAAGATAAATATTATACTTTAATATGTATTTTAAAGATCAATATTATAATTTAGTAAATTTATAATTTAGTAAATATTAAAAAAATTAGTAAATTTATAATTAATATTTCTGGAATATTAAAGATCAATTTTATATATAAAAAAAATAATTTACAAACAAATTTATTAAACATTCAAAACAATTGTATTATTAAATCGAAGTTTCTGACATTTGATAAAATTGAATCAGAATTGGCCGAAAAAAAATAAAAAATTGAACGGAAATTATGTTTGTTAATATTTAGTAAAGAAAACAATAACAAATTGGACGAAAAAACAGAAAATGGACGAAATTCACTTCTTAATATTTAGTAAACAAAACAATAAGAAATTGGACAGAAAATTTAAGAATTGGACAAACAAAATTAAGAAATTGGACGGAAATTCACTTCTTAATATTCACTAAATAAAATAATAACAAATTGGCCGGAAAATCTCAGAAAACATAAAATATGCTTATAACAAAGTGGACAAAATATATTCATCAGATATTATAATAAATAACTAACTCTATGTGCAAGAATGGATTGTTAATTACCTTTAATATATTCATCGGATTATCGATCTGTTATAATCATAATTAATTGACCAAAAAAAAACTTATAACATCTCCTCTGAGAAACGATCAATTGAATGAAATCAAACCGATTGGAGACATCAATAACCTTGGAAGTGAAGAACAATATGGTAAATTAAACAATTGTTGGTGAATACTGTAGACATTCGATGTTGGATCTGAGCAGCGGAATAACGGTTCGTGTGTTTGTGAAGAGGTTAGAGAGAAAATTGAGTGGTGGAATTGGTTTTGGGTTATGAAAAATGGACCGGGTTAAGTTTTTTGGGTGCTTGGTGAACAGCACACGTGGCAGCATAATAGACTATATGCGAATGGAAACTTGGTGACTTGGATGCATATGTGGACAGACTAGTAGAAGGACATGTGAACAATTGGTTTTGCTTTAATAGTATTGTTAGATTTTTTCCTTTGTGGTTTGAAAAATAATGCGAATTTAATTTAAATAGTTTAGCTTTTACATATGGACAATCCACGTTTCCCAATTTTGCCAATTGCATCCAAATCACTAACCCTATAAAATTTAATCGTTAAGTCAAGGGTAGACATGTCTTTTCACTCTTTCTTTATTATAATACTTGTTTCAGTGAACTGTAGCTTTCGTCATTATGGTTTGTCTAAATCTGCGATTTTAGTCAAATAGTTTCAAGTTTACAATTTTCGTCCTTGTAGTTCTATTTCACTTGCAATTTAACCCAAATTAATAAAATCGTTTAGTCTAGCCATTAACCCATCTGCGTGCCACTCAAGTCACGACCAGTTTTGTCGTTTTTCTCCCCAAATAAATCTCAGTCCTAATTCGCATGCCCTCTCACGTGAGAGGCTGGGGTTAAAGAATGAACAAAATTGCCCTTCACGTGAAGGGCACACTATTGGGTTTAACGACCAGACTTAACGAGATTAGTGAATTTGAGTTTAATTGCAAGTGAAATGAAAGCATAGGGAAAAAAAATTGCAAATTTGAAAAAACTGGACTAAAATCGCAGATTTGGACAAACCATAAGGACGAAAACCGTAGTTCACTGAAATAAGTATTATAATAAAGAAAGAGTGAAAAAAGATGTATATCCTTAACTTAACGGTTAAATTTAACGAAGTTAATGATTTGGATGCCATTAACAATAACTGGGAAACGTGTATTGTCGTAATGCAAAAAATAAAGTTTTTTGACTAAAATCACATTATTTGTCAAATTACAAAAACGCAAATGACACTTACTCTATAACTAATAACAGACACTGTTGTTTGAAAATCTTAACCATAAAGTACCAATTTCAAAATAAAACATTATTAAACTGGCTATAAAAACTAGCTCAATCATTAGCATATACTATAAATGCAAATTACACACATTTAATAAGTATGTCAATTGTGCTCTCATAACCTCACATGAATTAAAAAGTTTGAAGTTAATTTAAATTATTTTCAATACACAAGATTTCAAAAGTGAAGACATAAAATGTGTGAATAGATGCGACCACTTGCTGCTAGAACTAAATGTTATGCAACCATAACATATACGTTACTTCTTAAACCAGTCACGTGTCTACTTACTTTTAGGACTAAATGTTATGCAACCTCAAAACCAATCATCCAAAAGAAAATCAGTAACCTTTAGACCATCCTCTACGATGATAGGCTTCAAAGCCCTCCCCAGTGCCACGTCAGCGTCACGTGGGCACTGGGGGCTTCAAAGCCCCACCTCAAAGATGCCCCTCTTTGGTGAGGGGGCTTCGAAGCACCTTTAATTTTTTATTTTTTTATATAAAACAAAAAAAAACCAACAACTTTATTAAACTTAAAATATAATAAAAATCAAACTTAATTAAACTAAAAAAAACAAAAAAAAACATACAAATAGAAAAAAAAAACTAGAACTAATATTCGGCGTCTGAGTCCTCGTTTGCGTATTTTGTCATTATCCTCGCTTTCTTTTTTCTCCAAAAACGCCCGCGTGGCCGGATCTAGATACGAGAGATCCTTTGCGAGAAGCTTGAAGTCCTTCTCTCGTTGCCGCTCCGATTTAGCCTTCTTTCGTTCTTTATGCATGACTTTGTATTCCGCATGCATCGCTTTTCTTTCTTCGTGTATTATCTCGAGTTCCTCTTTCGAGTGTTTTTTGTCCTCGCGAAACTCTTTAAGTGCAAGCTCCAAGTTGTCAAACAACGTGGTCACGTTGGAACTCATCGATGATGTCTTTCTAGACGAAGATCCCCCACCTCTAGCCACCGCCTTGGACTTTTCTCTTCCTACCGGACGTGGCAACTCATCCGGTTCATCAAAATAAAATCGGGATCAATCTTGTTTAAGTTAAATTGAGAACGAGCATCCGACCCGGCTTGAGACGGAGATTGATTGGCCGAAGTAGATGTTGTTTTTGACCGTTTGGACGGTCTCAGTGAAGATTTCGGGACCAGATGCCACTTTGGCGAGCTCGTTTATTTCTTCCAAATGTCAAACATCTCCATGCCAAAGTGGTAACCATAAAGGCCCATGTATTGTTTCAAAATAGCCTTAAGAAGGTCGGCGTCGTTCGTGCCGCTTGGTTTGTTGTTCGTAAGGCGTGTGTGAACTGTGGAGAAGTGGTTCATTTTTAAAACCATTGCCTTCCATTTGTTGGGGACGGAATCATCCCCGCGGTAGCGACCTCGACCCATTATCTCAAAGAACTTATCACGTATTTCTGCCCAAAATATCGCGCTGCGTTTACCGTCACCAAAGACTGAGTCTTCGGATGAGTCGATCCACGTTTGCGCCAACGCCGCTTCCTCATCGTCTTCCCACTTTATCCTGTCAACCTTTTCGGTTGGTGTTTGATCGGCAATAACCTTCTTTTTATGGCTACGTTTGCGAAGAACTTGGGTTTCGGGAACATGGGTTTCAAGTATTGGGGTTTGGGGTGGAGGAGGCGTAAACGAAATTGGCATTTGACACAACATATCGTTGGGAAAAGGTTGTACGGTTGGAGGCATCACGGGTAGATGTTGGTTGGCATAGAAAGGGTTGGTAGGGTCATTGTTTGTGAGCATACTAGCCCACCACCTTTGAGCCGGATGCCACGGGTTTGGGTTGGGGTTCGAGTTTGGGTTCAGGTTTGAGCTCGAGCTCGTGTTCGGGTTTGGGTTCGGGTTTGAGCTCGAGCATGTGAAATTTGAGAAAGGATCAATGGTAGAGAGTTGAGAGATTTTTGTAGTGAAATTTGGTATTTGTTTGAGTTAAAATTGATAAAATGGGTTAGTATTTATAAATAAAATAATTAGTTTTTTTAAAGAGCCGATATACGAACGTTGGAGAGGGGGGGCACCAAAATTCAAACCATGCCGGCTGTTGGAACGACCAATCCTTCGTCGCCCTTGGTTCAATGGCGCCCCACTATGGTGTTCGGCACCCAAGTCGCCCAAAATCCCTCCTTGAGGGCGCCTCATAGTGGGTGGTCTTATAGAAAGTTTGGTTTAAAATGCATGCAAAATGCGTGATGCGTCTGGTGCAACATTGCAATGTAAGGAGTGCATCGCTACACTTGATGCAATGTGTTTACATGATACTCTAATAATGTGCTATGATGCTCACAACTTGTTTTAGACAAGGAGATGTGAATTTACAGCAACAATGTGCAGAATATTCATGCATGCATTGGAATCTTAGTATTTTCTTATAAGTGCATCGCACAAGTGCGACCTGCAATTGTTAGGGTTGCAGTTAGACCTGCAATGCTATATGGAACGGATTGTTGGGCCATCAAGAATGCACAAGTGCGAAAGATGGAGGTAGCAGAAATGAGAATGCTATGTTGGATGTGTGGGCCCACAAGGTTAGACCGAATAAGAAACGTTATGATTCGGGAGAGATTAGGGGTAGCGAACATAGCAGACAAGGTAAGAGAGTGGAGATTGAGATGGTTTGGACATGTGAAGAGAAGACAGACGATGAATCTTGTTAGATCCGTAGAAAACATTACTATAGAAGGGAGGAGGGGTAGAGGACGACCTAAATTGACGTGGGATGTGAGGATTAAGAATGATTTGATAGCCCTAAACCTCTTCAAGAACATGGTTGGGGATAGGAATTTGTGGAGAAGTAAAATTAAAGTTAAGGATTTTTAGGTAGAACCAATTTAGGGCTTCTATTTACCTTATTTGGTCACACACCATAATAGTATATTCTTTCCATATATTATTATTATTATTATATTAATGTTGAACTTTGATTTCTTTTGTATTGCTTCATACATATGTACTTAAGAGCTGGGGTCTCTCTAGAAGCCACCTCTTTATCCCTTTGGATAGAGGTACGGTGTGCCTACATCCCACCCTCCCCATACCCTACTTATAGCTTTGCTGTTTGTAGGACTTCACTGGGTATGATTGATTGATTGATTAAAAGTGCATCGCACATCAAATTTTTTGACCAAATGTACCAAAGCGAAGCACACAATTTAAAACCAAGATAGCAAGATTACCAAATATCTATCATTTTTTAGACACAATGTTAGATTTATGATATCCATGGGCCATGTATATTTGATTTGAGTTATTTTGTTGATTGAGCTTGATGATCTAAAATTTTATTCACTTTTCTTCCATAAACTTAACTACCACCACCATCTTTATTGGTGTAATGATGGCCATCATGTTGTTGGTTCATGGTGAAAAATTTGTTTGAAATGTTCTTTTATCGGATTTGTAATGTACTTGTCATTTATGTGTCCTTAAGATTATATAATAATGTAAGTTCTCGGTCCTGGTGACCTACATTGGCATTAAATTTACTCATAAACATAGTTCTAAATATCAGAATGAATTAAAATTTTTTGCGAAATATAAAACTTAATCATGTATTACAAAAGCATAACATTCTCGTTTAAAACATTCAAATTGTCTTAACTTAAAACATCGCAAATAAAACATTATATCTTCATTCCCTAGATGTCAGCCGTTCAGTCCATACCATGTGTCCTCTTTAAGCCAGCTCCTTTAATTTATTTACCTGCGTGCATACTAAAATTCAGCTACGCTGAACTAGTTCTAGTTAATCAGGCAACATACATTTCATATACTTACTTACGTATACGCATCCGAAGATACATATCATATACTTGACCTGTTTACCTTTCTTTCGTACAATCATACTTTTATACATGCATTCTTTATTACTTTCATACTTTCATACTACATACATAGCTATCTTTACCATCTCAGATATTAGTAGGGTATGGTCCCTTCTATCTTAGATATTATTAGGATCTGGTCCCTTCCTTTTCTATCTCAGATATTAGTAGGGTCTGTTCCCTTCTATCTAAAAAAATGTTAGGGTCTGGTCCTTTTCTTTTCTATCTCAGATATTAGTAGGGTCTGGTCCTTCTATCTAAGATATTAATGGGGTTTGGTCCCTTCTATTTCAGATATTATTAAGGCCTCGTGTCTTCTTCCCATTTTATACAACCATATATTCCTTGCCATACAACCATACATTCTTTGGCATACATGCACTATATATATATATATATATATATATATATATATATATATATATATATATATATAAACATCTACATATATACTCCTAACCTTTTCTACATTTTTTCATCATTCATATATCTTTCATAAGACATTCATATAACATACACTTACCACTTAAGGTACGTGTAATAACTAACACATAGACGTATGCACACAACCCCGAAAACATTATAGAGAAAAGGGGCTAGAAACTCACCTGAATTTGGTTCCTTTGAGAGTTATTCGTGATACCCTTTCTTAGCTGTGCACGACTGGCTGTGTAACGAGGAACATAAGTTTAACTACTACTCTCGTGCTCTTACGTATCTATTCTGGCATAGGTATTTCTTTCTAGGTCATTGTCATTTTTAAACATTACATTTTATTACAAATAAATCCCTTATTCTAACTTATACATCGCATAAGTTCATATTCACCATTTATGTACTTACACGTCGCATATCCTTCTTTTATCCGAAATTTCACTTATGCCCCGTATATGTTTCTAGCGTATATGCGCCGTATATGCTATATAACATAAAGAAGGCCCCATAAGCCCATTTTTTAAATAAAAAAGCCCAATCCCAAATAATATTTAAACAAAAAAAAACCTAACAATAAGCCCACTCCCAACCTAAAATCGAACAACTGAAGTAGAAGACTTTTTGCCGGGACGCTAAGGTGAGAAAATTAAAAATCAAACAAAGTAGGTTGTTCGAAGAAGATTTAGACCACTAGACTAGGAACGAGTTACGAGTGCTCAGGAATCACGATTCAGACATTAGGCAAACAGAAGCCTCGACATTTGTTTGTTTTCTTTCTCAATTTGGTATGTTTGAGTTTGGAATTATTAGAAGAATTGGTGCTTTAATTTGGTCTCATTTCATGAATTAAGAATAGGTGTATTTTGATTATATGATTTAGGTATTTGAATGTGAATTTTATGTGTGTTGATTTTAGATTAAAACTTAAAAGTAGTGGGTTATTTTATTTTATTTTTTTTATATAATTTGTAGTATTAAATGTGTGAAATTAATAAGAATTTTTGTTTGTTGCGGTGATAGTGTTAGGTTAATTATCATGTGAAATCTGAAAACCATTGAGTATTTTTTTTAAAAGTAAGATTGATGGAAATCAAGATTATATATGTTATGATTATTTGGAAATAACTTGGTGATTTATGTCAAAAGAAAACTTGCTGAAAATTTTGATTCGACATCCGTAATCGATGAGTTTAAAGATCTTAAAGGTCGTTGCGCTGAATTGTAATTTTTTAGGTACTCACTAATCTTTCTCCTCGTATCTTGTCATTGTTTGTTAAAAAAATTGGTTTTTTTATGTATAAGAGCGGTAAGTTGAATGATTGAATTGTAGTTTAGTTGAACGGTTGAATAGAAAAAATTACAATTTTTGTCCTATTGAATATAAAAATTTATAGATTAGGTCCTTTCCTAAAATGGCTTTCACTCTTTATCCTTAATTTATTTGTATTTTTAACTCGATTTTAGTCCTTTACACTAACGACTGTTAAGTTTTTCAGTTAATCACCACTTATGCACTGCATATAAGGGTATTTTAGTCTTTTTATCTGTATTTTAAAAAAATAATAAATTAAATAAATAATACATGTTTATTCTCTTCTCTTCTCTCTCTCTCTCTTTCTCTCTCTCTCTCTCTCTCTCTCTCTCTCCACTTCCTTTGAATACAGCAACCAACAACATCCGTTCTTAAGCAATTTATTAAGACAATAGAAGCAAACAGTTTCCCAATTTAATCCAAAACCCTATCTTTCAAAAGTCGCACCTTAATATGAATAATTTCAAAAACCCTAAGCATAATCAATTCCGATAAACATAAACCATCATCAACCGTCTTGCACTATCAATTTAGTGTCCCCCACCGATTACCCCTCACTAATTATGCCCTTAGTCGCCCCGAATCCCTTAAGAAACCCTCTTATTCGACTAAGGAAAATTCTAGCATACATGCAGCATATGTGAGGCATGCATGGGATCGAAACCTTACCCTAATCCCAAACCGCTGCAACCTCAACCCTATCCATTACCTACCACCATCCAACAACTCCGATATTGCCTCCAAATCTTTGACCGCTGTCCCTATCCACTATCGCCTCTAGTTCTCCTCCCATCAACCACCACCATCTTGTTTTTCTTATTGACCACTGTTGTTGTAAGAACCCCCAACATCACCATATACTGTCATTAGATTGTGTCATCGTCCACACCTAGATTGTTGGCCGACCCCCTCTAAAAAAACCTAAATTTGGAAAATCGATATGAAACAGAAACCGCCGCTACCATCACCATCCTTGTAAGTCCCGTAAATGGATCTTTCAATATTATATCAACACACCTCAAAGATATTGCGGAATACATCGTAAGGTGATTTAAGATTTAACAAGTAAATACGTAAAGAACACAGGAGGACGCTTCAAAACACACGTTATATAAACGTCGAGTGCTTAAGCAATATATTACATAAACCCGTTCATGACTATATTCCTTATAAATTCCAACCAAAAACCTTATACATGTTATCTATATATAGGGAAAGCAAACAATCTAACCTAGCCCAGCATAGCCCCAGCCCACCGAGATCCATATAGAGATCTCGGTTTACATGCAAACAAACAAATAAACACTTAATGTAACACCCCGGCTAAAGCGGAATACGCCCGAGTGTGACGTACAGATTGCCCAAAACACATGTGAAACTATTAAGTGACAATATTATCATTAATTAATTTATACATCAAGTACTCAAGTTTGTAACAAGAAATACAAGGAAAATACAAGAACAATTAACAACTTGTCCATTTATTAATATAACCTAAATTCTAGTGTCTTCTCCGTTTCATCCTCTAATAATTGTACCTGTAGCATATATATAAAATAAAGTCAACTAAATGAATAGTTGGTGAGTTCACACAAGTTTTGATATACGTACGTAAAAATCATACAATTCCATGAACAAGTGTAAATGAGCAAGTAATGTCCTTTCCAACTGGGATTGTGCACCAGCGTACTCAGATAAGCGCAAGTAGGGTCATTTCCAGTTGGGATTGTGCACCAACGTACTCGGATAATGAGGCCCTTTTCCACTCATAACAACAAATGTATTGAGCGCAAAGGGGGGCGTATGATCATACTATCTTTAAGTAATCCATGAGCAAGTAATTTGTAGCAAGTAACAAGTAAACACACAAGTCCATGTAACAAATTGTAGTTTGTAAATAATGAATAAACGAAATTGAAAGTTGGATAGGATATATTTGCTACCCCCAAAAGTAATAAAAGAGTAAAAACGGGTGTGAGAAACTCACCTTGATATTGAAGACAAACTTGAAATAAAACCGAAAGTACGTAAATGAAATCGAAGCAATTGAACGTCACGAACTAGAATTAAAAGCATAAAAATAAATATTAACTGACGAATTATAAAAAGTAGATATTCATACAAGCACTATAAGTATTTTCTAAGCGATTCCTAGAATCCTTAGTATCCAAACAATCCCACGGATTATTAAAAGTTTGACCAAAGTTTGACTTTCCGATGACTTTAACCAAAAGGTCCAAGCTGTTTACCGTTGACTAAAAAATATTAACCGTTGACCCTAAATGTTGAATGACGACCCGTTGGTGACTTTTGACCAATTATCTAGACTTAAAATAGTCATAAGATACTCATAGTCACAACCTAATAATCGATCATGTAATTTGCAGTTAATCATGTTTTTCGTGCAACCCTATGACTAAGTCACACTTTACCAATTTCATTTCTCATAAGTATGTCTAACCACTTAGTAAAATAGTTCTAAGATGACCCATAAAGTCAAAATTCAATTTACCACAATCAGTCTATTACAAATTTCAATTATTTTCACTAACCAATATATTGATCATCTTTAACAAGTTTTCAATCATCAAAACTGATTTTTCTAACCAGCCAACACTTGTGATTAAATTACAAAATAATTTACACATATTCTTTCAAGTATTTTTTAAAACATATTTTTTTCTTATAATTTTTCAATTCACACAAATATACAAAATATTCACACTCTACAGCAACCTAATTCCAGTCTCTGTTTTAACACAGCAGTACACAAATATTTGCAAAATATTCTATATTTGTCCAATTTATACAAGACCAAGTGGATTAGATTCCTACTTCAATTTAAAACATTCTAGAAGTGGAATCACATAATTATCCATTTTCAATTACAAGTTACACAACTTACAATACGAATCCGAAAATTACTTTTCAAATCAGAATTGCAAACTGATTTTGTAAATTCATAAAAACTAATCAAACAGAGTTCAAAAATTATGATTTTTGACTTTTTGAAAACTATACCCAAAGTAATTGATCGTAGCATCAAGAATCAACCAAAAACACTAACATATCAACAAGTTATACAATTAACAACCTAGGTTACAGAATCTGTCAGCAAGCAGATCTAAATCTATGTGAACAACAATCATGATTTTCATATCTATATGATCCTAAATCACCAATAAATCATTTTGTGAAACCAAAACTCATGTTTTTCCATTATTAATATCAATCCATAAAGAACAAATGTATATATAAAAGATTCAAACTTTTATACCAAGACACAACAAACACTTTTAACCAAATCAAACTTTGATCATTCTTTATTTATATCTATAATCCAAATCATTTGAATACCAATATTATGTTTCTAAAATAAAAACGTAAACAAAAACATAAAGCAAATATATGTTAAATATGATTACCTAGTTGATTAATCCAAAGATTCAATCATCTTGTTTCCAAGAATCACCAAAACAATACTTGTGTATGAGGATTATTTGGGAGAGTTTTTGCAAAAGTGTTTTGCGTTTGTGTGAGTTATAAATTTCGGCCAAGAGTGATGAAAAGAAAGGGAAGAGTTTGATTACCAAGAGTTTTTAACTACTTGTTGAATTAATAACAAACTTTCAATCTCACTTTAATAAAATTCAACTTTAGGTAACTTTTATATTAAAATAGGTAACATGATACAACTTTTTAAGCCATTTCTAAGTAATATATTGTCTAAGGTTTATTGGTCTAGCTAGGCAACATAACAAGTAACATATCATATAATGTAACAAGTTTAATCCTTTATATTTCTTATAAATCACATAAGTATTTAGCAACTAGTTATGTAACATATTGATTATATAACACATTATACCTATCGTATAAGGTACATGTAACATATTATTATTATAACATGTGTAACAAGTTACTTTTGTTAGGTCACCAACGATACGGCTAATTCAAATACATGCATACATGACACTACATGCATGAGAGTTCATTAACATAGTTAACAAAACTAACTAGATTTACTGACACAGTCAACAAGATTTAACTGAAAATATCGGGTGTCACATCGGGATTAGAAATGTTGAATGTATATTTTATTATGGAGTTGGATATTAATATATGTTATTATACATATATTTATAAATAAAAACCGAAAATTTAAAACGGGTCGGATTTTCGGGTTTGAAAAGTAACGAATGTTACAGGACTTACAACTTTTAGAAATTCCGTCCCGAAATTAAAATAAAATTAATATTTAAAAGAGAACAACTAAGATACAGAGTTGTTAGAAGTTTTAACAATTTTAAATATTAAAATAAAATAACGCCGATCTCTGAATGACCCGAAAAAACGCCACAAATATGAAATATGACAAGGACACTTATATATAGGATGTACCAGCGGCGTATCCACCATGCCCTTATCATATAGTATTTGTCCGATTCCCCAAAATCATTCTAAGTTCCGGGTTATTTCACACAACTAGGCTTATTATACTTTCCATGCGAGGACTTTGATAATTACGTGTCGACCCATAATTACCTCTATCGTCGGATGGTCCATATAACTTGCTCTATTGTGTAGTTTTAGGACATAGACGCTACATAAATAATAAAATTCTCACACATAACGTTGAAAATCAAAAATAATGAATTTAAAGGGGTAACAACATTACAAAACACATTGATAGGCCATTCAAGCCAAGGACAACGCGAAAAACAATATATCAAGTATATAAAATGATCGTGTCTAAAGCAAGTAAACGATGGTGAAAACAAACTAAACGAGATAATGAAATTAATGAATGAAACATTAGAATTATAAAATCGTAACATGTAATTGAAATAATGGAGTCGAAAATAATGTGACATATAAACATAGTATTTAACCAACGAAATATGAATATGTAACTTGATAACGTATTGGGTTCGAGAATAGCTTAAATGAACGAAACCTTTAAGTATCAAAATATCATGATGTTTAAAAAAAATGAAAATCTCCAATAGAACATCGGCGTGACCAATGGCAACGTTGAGATGAATAAACAATTATATCTTACAAACATGTAAATTGGTAATAACTTGAAAGGAAATGGATAAATGAAAATATTAATATTAAAATATTGAAATCGATTAAGTTTGTGCAAAGAAAATTTTCCAATAGTAACTTTGTGCTTATCAAGTATATAATTAGAAATTCGAAATTAAAATAAAGTATTTGTCCTAGATTGATGAAATCAAGAACAATAAAATGGTTCAAATAAAACATTGAGTGGAACAGAAGTACAATAATAAACAAAACAATTTGTGTAAAAATATAACATCAGATAAACTTGGCATGTACGTGAGACACAGTCCCGGTTTTAAGTAAACGAATTCGTTTGGAGAGAACCGGTCACCGTTAGTAAAATGTAGAAATCAAATGAAAATATGGTTTTTATTAGGTAACTATATACACATTCATGTTCATAGTTCCAATTTCCACTTAACGATTACGTTGATGGGAAATTGGTCATAGATCACATAATTCGAAATAACAAACGTAAACCGATTTAATAAAGCGAATAAAAATGATGTACGAATTTACGTTTCGTAAAATACAAACGAATATGGGGTCAAAGATCAATGAACAATAAAAATAAACTTTGTAAACAATATTCTAAAGACGTGGATGTAAAAATCACTTTGGGTACATCCGGAAAAAAGTACGTGAAGGGGAAATTAAAGAAACAAAAATGTAGCTTGTGATGCTTGTCTTCTCGAATGTTGGTTTATTTGGGGCAGGAGAGGTTGACGTGGAAGGTGGTGCCATGATTTCTTAGCCGAAACTCATTGGCGTTAATGAAAGGGAATGAAAAGAGAACTTTAATCTTATGAAAATCAGTTGTAAATCGTGATGCTTTTAAATCTAATGGTGAAATAAAATTTATTTAGACAAAAAGTTTTTTGCTACCGCAAAGAATTGCAAATTTTATGAAACTTTCACATATAAACAAATGTTTTCTTTTAGCCCGCGACCTAGGTAGAAAGGAAAGAAATGATCGTCAAGGTATCCGACTTGTTGAATGAAAAAAAATAGCCTTAAAGAGCTTAATACTTATTTAGAACAAAAAGTTTACTTTAAATATGGTTTGAATAAATAATTACATTATTATTAGTGATGACGATAATACTAATAATAATAATATTACTAATAATAATAATATTACTAATAATAATAAATAGTATTAATAATAATATTGATAATGATGGTAATAAAAATAATGATGACGGTAAAGGTACTAATAATAATGGTGGTAGTAATATTAATAATGATGTTAATAACTTTAATAATAATAATAATAATAATAATAGAGATAAGAAATCATTTTTAAAGAAAATCCATTTGATTGAAAGTTAAAAATAACTGAGGATTTGGGGTTAGGTGTGAGGTGTTAGTAAAAGAAATAGAATGTAGAAAAGTATGCAAAAGAAAATATAGACGAGTTTGATGAGATTTGTAAAGATCTAAGTATTGAAACCGGAAAATCGTAGGTCGACAAAGAATGCAGGGTTAGGATATTGTATGGCGGAAACAAGTTAGTCCTTCCGAAGTATAGCGGGTGTGCTAGGGTCACCACAATGATAGTAGGCTTTGAAGCATGAGGTCAAACATGTGATTGAGAAAAATGTTTAGGTACAGGTCTTGCAGATAGGTGAGTGACGTTGAGTTTGGGTGGGTTTTGGCATTAAGTGGTAATTGATTCTACCACAGATTGAAGTATATCAACGTTTCAGGGAAGTAAAGTGGTGGGATTTACACATACCATACAAAAGGGCACGTTTCTGTGAGAGACTTTTCGGTTGGGTTTGGTTTGAGTTTCCAAGAATGGTGCTGGGTTTGAGTTTGAATTTACTATAGCGATGAAGGTGGTGTGGTTAAACGTGGGGTGATCGGGATCGCGGAGGCCATTTGCTTGATTACTTGGATTGCCATTTCTCCGGTTGAGTGCGACAACTAGGAAAACGAGAAGGCGTGATACGAAACGTGAGGAATTTGCGTGACTTGGGACGTAAGTATAAAAACGACTAATAGATACATCAATGAAACAAGTAAAGAAAAGAGATCATATGAAACAAAATTTGAAATCGAAATTGGAATTTCCATGAGACGTCATGAGTTGTCACATTCAACAAACGAAAATCTAAGAATGAATAATCATATGGAATAAATATTAAACTTAACAATAAATTGTAGAAACGAATTGTAAATCGAGTGTTCATGTACCGCCATAACTTTCTAAATTTTCAATTCTAAAACATAAGTGTAAATGAATATAACAGTAAGGTAATCGAATTGAAATTCGACCATTCATATATCACCATGACCTTTTGAATTTTTAATTATAAAACGTAGTAGTAAATGAATAGTAATCAAATCGATATTCAACCATTTATATATCACCATAACTTTTTGAATTTTCAATTTTAAAACATATTAGTAACATAACAAAGGAATCGTATGAAATTCGGTTATTACTTTGTAAACTTTTAAAAGTTTAAGACGTAAATGAGCGTATAAATAAAGAAAACGTGTCACAAAATTTATTTATTTAATTTTTTTAAAACTTAGCTATTCTCGTAAAAAAATGCGTAATTAAATCGAACCGAAAGATGGGTATTCGTGTATAGACTTCCAGTTAAAACACATTGTAAAACATAGAGGAGTGCAACCATATTCTTTTCACAAAGAGAACATGGTCGCGTTTGAAAACTTAAAGTTGTGATTTATATGGCGTTGAAAATGGTATGCTTTGGCTTAATAGAGTTCATGCTCCTTCCTAACTCTCCAAGTAAGCAACCGGGTCCCACATCTGATTGGGATTTATACGCATTGCTTATCCTTAGATTTCAATAAACTTGGTGCAAGAGTTTCAGAAAACAGGCACGTCCCCCTTACAGTTACTACATACCCGCCATAACATCTTTAAGAGGAAGAAATATTAGGCAACCAAAAATCGAAAATATGATTATTGAAATTAGAAATATTTGCGTTAGGCATAAGCCTTGGACTTGTGTGTGCTTGTGTAATTGAAGTAATTGAAGTAATGGAATCCTCAGTATAATAGTTTCAAGTAAGTGCTTCGAACAATCACATAAGGCCCGCATAATATCTAATCATGCAACCTAAACAATTAAGCAAATAAACTATAACCAACTAGAACCCTACTTCTAATATCCTATCTTATAGCCACGGCTCTGATACCAATCTGTAACACCCCGGCTAAAGTGGAATACGCCCGAGTGTGACGTACATATTGCCCAAAACACATGTGATACTATTAAGTGACAATATTATCATTAATTAATTTATACATCAAGTACACAAGTTTGTAACAAGAAATACAAGGAAAATACAAGAACAATTAACAACTTGTCCATTTATTAATATAACCTAAATTCTAGTGTCTTCTCCGTTTCATCCTCTAATAATTGTACCTGTAGCATATATATAAAATAAAGTCAACTAAATGAATAGTTGGTGAGTTCACACAAGTTTTGATATACGTACGTAAAAATCATACAATTCCATGAACAAGTGTAAATGAGCAAGTAATGTCCTTTCCAACTGGGATTGTGCACCAGCGTACTCAGATAAGCGCAAGTAGGGTCCTTTCCAGTTGGGATTGTGCACCAACGTACTCGGATAATGAGGCCCTTTTCCACTCATAACAACAAATGTATTGAGCGCAAAGGGGGCGTATGATCATACTATCTTGAAGTAATCCATAAGCAAGTAATTTGTAGCAAGTAACAAGTAAACACACAAGTCCATGTAACGAATTGTAGTTTGTAAATAATGAATAAACAAAATTGAAAGTTGGATATATATATGCTACCCCCAAAAGTAATAAAAGAGTAAAAAGGGGGTGTGAGAAACTCACCTTGATGTTGAAGACAAACTTGAAATAAAACCGAAAGTACGTAATGAAATCGAAGCAATTGAACGTCACGAACTAGAATTAAAGGCATAAAAATAAATATTAACTGACGACTTATAAAAAGTAGATATTCATACAAGCACTATAAGTATTTTCTAAGCGATTCCTAGAATCCTTAGTATCCAAACAATCCCAAGGATTATTAAAAGTTTGACCAAAGTTTGACTTTCCGATGACTTTGACCATAAGATCCAAGTTGTTAACCGTTGACTAAAAAATATTAACCGTTGACCCTAAATGTTGAATGACGACCCGTTGGTGACTTTTGACCAATTATCTGGACTTAAAATAGTCATAAGATACTCATAGTCACAACCTAATAATCGATCATGTAATTTGCAGTTAATCATTTTTTTCGTGCAACCCTATGACTAAGTCACACTTTACCAATTTCATTTCTCATAAGTAAGTCTAACCACTTAGTCAAATAGTTCTATGTTGACCCATAAAGTCAAAATTCAATTTACCACAATCAATCTATTACAAATTTCAATTATTTTCACTAACCAATATGTTGATCATCTTTAACAAGTTTTCAATCATCAAAACTGATTTTTCTAACCAAACAACACTTGTGAATAAATTACAAAATAATTTACACATATTCTTCAAGTATTTTTTATAACATATATTTTTCTTATACTTTTCCAATTCACAAAAATATACAAAATATTCACACTCTACAACAACCTAATTCCAGTCTCTATTTTAACACAGCAGTACACAAATATTTTCCAAAAATTCTATTTTTTTCCAATTAATACAAGACCAATTGGATTAGATTCCTACTTCAATTTAAAACATTCTAGAAGTGGAATCACAAAATTATCCATTTTCAATTACAAGTTACACAACTTACAATACGAATCCGAAAATTACTTTTTAAATCAGAATTGCAACCTAATTTTGTAAATTCATAAAAACTAATCAAACAGAGTTCAAAAATTATGATTTTTGACGTTTTGAAAACTAGACCCAAAGTAATTGACCGTAGCATCAAGAATCAACTAAAAACACTAACATATCAACAAGTTATACATTTAAGAACCTAGGTTACAGAATCTGTCAGCAAGCAGATCTAAATCTATGTGAACAACAATCATGATTTTCATATCTATATGATCCTAAATCACCAATAAATCATTTTGTAAAAACCAAAACTCATTTTTTTCCATTATTAATATAAATCCATAAAGAACTAATGTATATATAAAAGATTCAAACTTTTATACCAAGACACAACAAACACTTTTAACCAAATCAAACTTTGATCATTCTCTATTTATCTCTATATTTGAATACCAATATTATGTTACTAAAATAAAAACATAAACATAAACATAAAGCAAATATATGTTAAATATGATTACCTAGTTGATTAATCCAAAGATTCAATCATCTTGTTTCCAAGAATCACCAAAACAATACTTGTGTATGAGGATAATTTGAGAGAGTTTTTGCAAAAGTGTTTTGTGTGTGTGTGAGTTATAAATTTCGGCCAAGAGGGGTGAAAAGGAAAGGGAAGAGTTTGATTACCAAGAGTTTTTAACTCCTTGTTGAATTAATAGCAAACTTTTAATCTCACTTTAATAAAATTCAACTTTAGGTAACTTTTATATTAAAATAGGTAACATGATACAACTTTTTAAGCCATTTCTAAGTATTATATTGTCTAAGGTTTATTGGTCTAGCTAGGCAACATAACATGTAACATATCATATAATGTAACAAGTTTAATCATTTATATTTCTTATAAATCACATAAGTATTTAGCAACTAGTCATGTAACATATTGATTATATAACACATTATACATATCGTATAAGGTACATGTAACATATTATTATTATAACATGTGTAACAAGTAACATTTTTTTAGGTCACCAACGATACGACTAATTCAAATGCATGCATACATGACACTACATGCATGAGAGTTCATTAACATAGTTAACAAAACTAACTAGATTACTGACACAGTTAACACGATTTAACTGAAAATGTCGGGTGTCACATCGGGGATTAGAAATGTTGAATGTATATTTTATTATGAAGTTGGATATTAATATATGTTTTTATACATATATTTATAAATAAAAACCGAAAATTTAAAACGGGTCGGATTTTCGGGTTTGAAAAGTAACGAATGTTACACTTAAGCACATATTAATCAAAACTAAGTACAAACCACTAAGTGTAGACCCAACAATCCCCCCTTGATTTGTAGCTTCGTTCTTTAATCGTGTTCCAAGATATTCACATCCGCATCCTTGAATCCGTCAGCCCAAAATCCCTTTCGAATAATTGATGCCACCATCCTTGTATATTCTTTGGCAACAGCTTCAAAAATAGGTTTAGCAACAATTTGGAACTTACTAAGTGTCTTGATATCTCTCTCACCCAACTTTAGCAAGTCTTTTGGATCAACAAACCTGTACTGCCCCTTTTGTAGACGAATAACAACAGTAGCAGTTTCACTGTCATAAGACCAGAATTGCATATCATCAAGAGAGCCATCAGGGATAGCACTCGGCACATGAATGTGTGTTGCCTTGTTTGTTGCATGCCACATGACATTCACCATAGTTTTTCATGTCCGAGGATTTTGAACTCCTTTAGCCTTTTTCATCAATGACTTAGCGGTAGTCATGTTAGGAAATCCCGTGTCGACTTGTCTCCTCAGAAAATTCCTGAAATCATTGGCCTTCTTGTCATGACTTGGATTCTGAAACGGAGCGTTAATGAGGTCACTGAGATCTACGTTAGTCCAGGATCCAAAGTCCTTCATCTTCCTGTAATAATCAGTAGTCCCAGACCTCCGTTTCACCCACCACAAGTTTTTATCAGTATCAAAACTGTTGGTGCATTTTGTGACCGTCGCTATGAAATTCCGACTGGAGGGAGCCAACTTCACGTGTTGGTGAGTTAGAACAACTTCATGTGTTGGTGAAGTTAATACAACTTCACGTGTTGGTGAAGTAAGGAAAACTTCACCATAGGCCCAAGCCCGCAAGTTTGTGTATCTATATATACGTGTGTCATGTTTAGGGTTTTGTATCCAGAAAAAGTTAGTAGTTCAATTGTTCAATTGTTTAGTTGCATAAAGAGAAACAGAAAGAGAGAGTCGTGTAGGCAGACCCGAGGTAGAGATCACCTCGTGTCGGCCATGTTTTGTTTTCTCATTCGGTATGTAATGTGTTTTGAATATAATATAAAGGATCTGCATATCCGTTTATTTCATTCGTGTGTATGTTTGTGTTTATTCGTGTTCTTCGTCTCCAACACCATAAACGAGTCTAGGAGGATTCCGCACTCCTAGACATCGTGCGGATCTCGTATCGATCACCATCGCACCTGGGACTTACAAAAACCCCTAGACATAACCCCAGAACGATCACCATACTTATCTGAGAAACCCTTCTTAAAAGTAATGATAAACTTATCTGGATGATCGAAGGACGCAAAGTTCTGATTGGAGTTTTTGATAACGAAAATCTTATATTGCAGATATAGGTGGGATTGAGAGATAGTGCTCCAGTGACTCGGATGCGTCAGCATGTGCAGATGTATGTGAACCGGAGCTCTCACCTTGATCGACATTGGTTGATTTCATTACTGGGTCATCACTGCTTTTGAACTCGTCCCCAAATTTTTGAACGTGTTTCTGTTGAAGGTCCAAATACATAGCAGTAAGGCCACCCATACTTCACTGAAGCTTTTTAATCTTGGAATATTTGTCTGAGTTTCCAGCTTCAAGTTCTTGAATACGTACATTTTTTACCAGTGAATCTTGTTCGAGTTCAAAGACTCGACGTTTTAAAGCATGTACGTCCACAGGAGCATCTTCAAGTACAACCCCTTTCCCTTTGTTCTGTAGATAAGTGTCTTGCATTGAGAGAATCTGAGCAATCTTCTCTGAAGCACTAGAGCTTGACTGACCAGTCGGGTTTGATGATCCCGATGGCTTGTCAGAAACAGGAATATCAACTTCAAAATCAAATTCTTGAGAAAAATCATCAAAAATCTGTTCCTAAAATTGACCCTCAGTAACAGGTGGGCCTGGATCAATGTGAGCCTCAATAGTGTCCAACTCACGTTCTTGTTGGCTTGGTTTTGTAGTTATGGTTCAGTAATCAAAATGCCTGGTCTTGGATCTTTCTTTCTTCTTTTGCGTGGAATAAGATCAGCGTTTGTTACTTCTGGAATTTCTTCATCTTGAGTTTCAGCAACTGTTTGAGGAGGCTTCAAAACAGTTGACTGAAGTAATTCTTTAAACTTCTCAAAATCTTGCAACTGCTCAGCAGACGGAGTAGTTTCCGTTTAATGGTGTTCTATATCTTCATCATCTTAAATAACTTCAAATGTGGCAGTACGCCCCTGAACCGGCGCCACATGCTCTTCAACAATCAGAGCACTGACTAGTACAGTCTCAATTTCCGCAAAATGGCCAAACTTAACTAGCTCGTAAAGGCCTTGATAGACGACCTTTGACCCCTTTTGGACTGCTTCATCAATCCAAAGGTATTAGGTCCCATTGACTTCATATCCAACGTCTCGACAGATTTAACAAGATCAGTGTAGTGTGAGTCAAAGATCATCTGTAAGAACCGAGAATACATGAGAAACATTTTTTTCTTCTTTTCCTTTAGGTTGCTCATCATCTCATCGAATACGAATTTGGAGTAGTTGTAGTTCAAATCCATGATCTGAGAAACTACAGTTGACATCTGAATGTGGCTAATTTCATCAGACCCCCCTTTTCACCTCGACACACAAGTAAAGAATATGTGTATCAGAAACCTCCAGTAAGGGTGAAATAGCTTCCTGATTGCAGGAGGATAGGATCCTCGTAACCCATTTTGACTAGAATCTCTGAAATAGCGTCAGTCGAATACTCCATTGGGTAGTCAGGTTGATTCCCAAATAAAAGAACCTCGCAAATAATGGTCTCTGTCATGACATCCGGCTTCTTTTGCTCTTTGGAGTCTATAGTAACAGCTCCACCTACTCCTCGTTGGTTGATCGAAGCATTGTTCCAGAATTCCGTGATCATCTTCTTGCACATGACAGGAGTTTCTCGTAAAGCGTGAGAAATCCGGCAAGTATTGAGGCCGACGATCATGGACTTGAATTCCTTGTGCGCTAAAGGAGGATCAAACAAGTATCCAACGATATTGTGTGTGTCAACGAACTTTAGTGGTGCCTGATCAGCCATTACTGCAACAAACGAGTCAAGTTAGCAATAGTTTACACAATTTGAACAATAATCGTAAGTAAGTATATGATTTTAATTCTTTAAAACATTTAGGACCAATTTTGACAAAAACATATTACAAGGATCATATATGAAAAATGATAGTAACTTTATAATGAATTCCGGTCCCAAAAGTTATTCTTTGTCCACACACATAGATTTCGGTCAACGAATAGAGTTCCCGGTCAAAGATAAGTGTTTTCTGTCCAGTTCCACCGAGAACAAGAGTTCTCGGTCAACAATAGGAGATCTCGGTCAACTGAAGTCAACCGAGAACTATTGGTTTGACCAAGGGTTTTTGGTCAAACAAACTGAAGAGACCCCCTTTGAATTCTGCCTAGAAACTCGTGTCATCTTCTTCCAATAGACCGATATCTCCATTAACGCTAAACCTGAAATAAAGTCCTAAAACCTCAACCATGGCTATAACCCAATCAAATGTCAGACAAAACACAGATTCAAAACTTAAGTCATCAACAAAAACCCTGTCTAGCCTTGAGAACACAACCCAATCAACCTCTTAAAGATCAAACGATTAAGTCTTTGCGTTCGTTACCTGTTATGGAATCAAAGAACACTAAGATGAGATTAGATTGATTAGCAATGGAGGTAAGGGTTTTCGGCCAGGTAAGTTTTAGAGAGAAGATATTTAGAGGTATCTTGAAAATAATGAAAATAATTAATCATTTTATACCTTTTATGTCTCAGCAACCAGTGGGCCGAGAACCCAGATGGGCCCAACCAGACGAGCCCAGCCCGAAACAAAACCCAAAACCAGTTTATTAAATAACCAGAAAACCACTTTAAAGCCCAAATAATTTTATCCAATATCAAACGAAGCCACTTTTAAAGCACAGGTTTCGAGGAGAGTAGATCCAAGGTAACAAAAGAAACAAAATAGAATAAAATAAAAGAAGATAACCAAAATAAAACTAAAGAAACACAGTTTAAGAATACGACATGAAACACCTGTCTTCTTGTAATTTAACGAAATTTTTGGGATCAAATTTCAGTTTTTGATAAAAAATGCCGCCTTTATGAAAAGATCCGAACATGAATTCTTGTTGATTAAGATGCTTTCACAAGGATTCATGTTCAGCGTTATTATGACATAAAGAGACAGGTTGATAGCAGGTATAAAACTTAGCATGATTTTCATTGCGTCAGTGATATGGATTAGGTGCAATTGGGCATAAATCTCAGATGGACATCACTCATGGACCTGTGATGCCTCCTATCTCTTCTCAAAGCATATTTGGCTTCCCCCAGATCACCCCAATTTGACTCCAACCCCTAGTGCTTGATCAAAACCTTTATAAAAATAGGAAAATTTTAAGCTTTAAGGTTGAACATTAGACTTAAATGCCTTTCATTCAGAGTGTTTAAGACTTATTTGAATGTCCCACCCTTGTAGTTCTAGTTTGACCCTTTAAGCTTTTTAAAAACAAAGAATTTAACAACTCAAATCATATACAAAAAATATTTTATTTTTTTTTGGTAATAAACAAAACAACACAATATTTTTGGTGATCAAGACACTAACGAGCTCGTTTATGACTGGGTAATTGCTTTTATTCCTATCATTCGGAGAGATGTATATGAAGACATGCACATTTCTTCAAAATGACTCTCCACAGTGAGTTTAGCAGATTTAGTTTATATCACTTCATCGTTTACACATCATGGAAAGCTACTATACACATCAATGACTGTTCTAGAGCCTTTTAAGGTTAATAACTTCACCCGTTAGGCACACAGAAATAATTTATCTATCATTTTCCAATGGTTGGATCAATTTTCATTTGAAAATAATTTTAAGCTTCAAAAAGCTGTTAACTGAATATGCATATCACTTCCCAGAAGATAGATTAACAACTCAGTCACCCCGATCACTCTTAGTTTTCAGGTGAATACATGTCCCTCCAACTAAGAGTTACCGACCTAATTTTAAGTGAAAGAATTTAAAACAAAGCTACATCACAATCGCCCCAGATGCTTTCAATCTTTAGGTGAATGGCTATCATGTGAATCTATGAATAGATGACAGGACCAAACATATACAAGTATATGTCCTTCCAACTTGAGCAACGGACATAATTTTAAGCAAGAGTGAATAAGCAACCTTTTAAAAGAAAACACACAATCTTTTTGAAATTTTAATAATAAGAACACACACACACAATTTTGTTTTTAATTTTTTTTAATTTTCTCTCCCCATAAATTTGTGCAAAAATAGAATATCTATCAATTTATCCTCAAAAAGACTCAAACCTCGGAACGAAGCATTTTAAGAAAACCGACAAGCACACTAAACCTGCCTGTCCCGACCGAAGCATAATTTACGGTCATAACAGTAAATAATATGTATTTTAATATCAATTTGCTTGGTTTTTGAGTGTTGAACCGGGTTCTTAACGATCGCAATGGCAGCATCATTATCACAAAAGATAGGAGTGTCAAGAAATTCCAAACCGTACCTATGAGCAACAAGCTGACGCAGCAACATACTCAGCCTCGGCATTCGATGTGGACACCGTTTGTTGTTTCTTGCATTGCCAAGAGATGAGACGATCTCCCAAGAACTGACAACCAGCCGATGTGGATTTCCTGTCAATGTCATCTCCACCATAATTGCTATTAGCAAAAGCTTATAAGTCAAATTCTGAGTTTTTGGGATACCAAAGACCTAACTTCGGTTGTCCCTTCAGATATCTTAAAATAAATTTAACAACAATTAAATGAGAGAGTTTAGAGTTAGCCTGGAAACGAGCACATTGACAGAAAGCGAACATGATGTCAAGGCGACTTGCGGTGAGATACATCAGGGATCCGATCATCGATCGATAATATGTTTGATCTACGGGATTCCCTTCAGGATCAGAGGACAAGAGAGGCCTTTCCGCCATAGGAGTGGTAGAACTTTTGGAATCTTGAAATTCAAACTTTGCAAGCATATCTTCAACATAATTTCTTTGACACAACAAGATTCCCGTTGAACTATGACGAACGTGCAACCCTAGGAACGATGTCATTTCCCCTAGTGAGCTCATCTCAAACCTCTTCTTCATCACCTCTTCAAAGTCTGAACACAACACAACACTGTCAATCCAAAAATGATGTCATCCACATAAATTTGAACCAGGATCAAGTCTTTCCCGACGGTTTTAAGGAACAGAGTTTGATCAATGGTCCCTCTTTTATAACCGTGACCCAGAAGATGAGCCGTCAATGTAGCATACCACGCCCGATGAACTTGATGAAGACCATACAGTGCTTTATCTAGCTTGTAGACATGAGTAGGATTCTTAGAGTCTACAAACCCTGGTGGCTGATCCACGTAAATCTCCTCCTTAACTTTGCCATACAGAAACACAGTTTTGACATCCATCTGATAGACAGTAAAACCCATGAATGATGCATAAGCTAGAAAAATCTGGATGGCTTCGAGTCTAGCTACGGGAGCATAAACCTCAGTGTATTCTAAACCTTCAACTTGACGAAAACGCGGGCCAACTCCCGAGCGACACCACGGTAAACCCAAACCACTACAGCTCGAGTTCGAAAAAGCACGTTAACCAGGTAAGTATTTTACGTAGTGGTAAAAGGAATGATAATAAAGTTGGGATTCCACCACCATTGGTTAAGAGGGTGGTGGAAGAGATTGATGAAAATCTCGTCAGTGATAATGAGCCAGAACCGGTATAATTAACTGAATCTAATAAAAATGAAACTAAAATTAATAAATCAGTTCCGAAGGATGACACCAATAACTCTAAGGACAAGGAGAAGGTGAAAAACCGTTCCCTATCATGATGCTTTGTTGGCGCCATCGAAAGCGAAGATGGCATCAAAACGAGGCCCACAACAAGAAGAAATGTGGGAAACGTTTAAACAAGTAAAAATTAACATTCCTGTTTTAGATGCCATAAAACAAATTCCCGCCTATGCTAAGTATCTGAAGGAGTTGTGCACACTGAAAAGGAGTCATAAGATTCCTAAACAGATTTTTTACCAATAAAGTGAGTGCAATTATTTCGGGTCCCCTTCCACCCAAGCTACAAGATCCGGGAACACCCATTATACCCATTCAAGTTGTCCTGGCTGACCAGACACCGAAACTTCCCCGAGGAATACTAACTGATGTTACTGTTAAGGTGGAAGACTTTTATTTTCCAGCTAACTTTTTGGTCCTCGATTACGTTTCGGGTGAAAGGACCAAACAGCCTACGGTTATCCTCGGTAGACCATTTTTGGCTACCGCAATTGCCAACATTAATTGTAGAAATGGTACTGTTGACATGGCATTCGGAAACCGTAAGCTGAGGATTAATGTTTTCACACGAGGAGATAATTCTCCAGTCGATGACGAGTGCTTCATGGCCAATGTCATTGACGAGTGCATCCCACTATACGACTCTTTCTTCAGCACAGATAGCACGGCGGAGACGTGTTTTTTGTTTGACAGGTTACAGGTGGAAACAGACAAGTTGCTGGATGAGGAATCGGTATATTTTGTTGTGACTTCACCGGTTTATGAAGATAATTGAGTTCGAGGCATTGTCGAGCAGTAGACTTTAAATTCAGTGCTTACGGAAGGCAGCCCGGGGTTTTTAAGTGTCTGTCCAGTTTGTTTTTATTTTATTGAGTCTTGTACTAATTGTCGTCTCGAGTTTTGTGTAGTAAACGCAAAGTGTAGGGAAGTTTGTTGAAGAGTGGGAAATTAGAGAAGTTTGGTAAGCATTGGTTTGAGTACACGTCTTTCCAGGTATGTAAAGGTGTTTTGAATATTGGAACGTGTTCAGGGGTGATGTCGGGATGACCATCGCGTATTACCTCCATCACATATCGCGGTGGGGTCAAAACCCTAATTAAATCCAATTGGGTAGCGATACGCGATCGCCACCATTTTGACCCATCGCGGTCGTGGAGCTCCGTCTAATTATATTTATAACCGACCCTTTCTTATTCTTTCTTCTTTTCTTCTACTTCTTCCCGTCTTCTTGTCTTCTCCGGCGAATCCACCACCACTAATCACCACCTCCGTCTTCTCCACCACCCATCCTTGTCGTCACCACCACCATCATCGTCTTTTTCTCCAGCCATCCACCACCGGCCAACCTATTACTCACCAACCCAACCACTACATCCATCCAACCACCACTGTCACACCACCACCGTCATCCACCCAATCCACCACCGTCCCTGTAACCACCACAGTTTTCCAGTCACCATCACCCACCATTCATTGACGTCCGTCCACTGCCATTATTGTCATTAGTAAATTGTTTGCATTCCGATATCGAGGTATTATTATCACTTTATTTTTATATTGTCAAATTGGAATGTTAACTTTTTATGTTCGGTTCGGGTATCGAGATTTTGCGGGTGAGCATTGTCGGGTTAGTCGTTTTGGGTTTTGTTGAATTTGGTTAAGTTGATACTTTGCGGGATTGTAGGGTTGTTAATTAGGACATTGTGAACTTTTGTTGGGTTGGTTTGATTGTTTAGTTCATATTTAGGATGCTCGGTTTTTGGGCAGTTGAATAGTTCGTCATTGATTGTCGGTTTTTGTTAAACATAATGAGTTGATGAATCAGGTTTTGAAGTTCATCTAGTTAGAATCATTATTTTATGATTAAATTAATGATAGTGGTTGTTCGATTCGTAATGATTATTTTGAACTTAATTTATTAATATTTTATTAATACTTTATTAATAAAACCCGATTCATCACTTTTTACGTTGTTACGACAGTTATTGGTTTACCTGCACGTTAGTCGAGTCAGTTTGTCAGTTGTCTTGGTTGTTCGAGTCAGTTGGTTTATGTTGTTTTGTTTTGTCTGGTTGTGTCGGTTTGTTAATAGCGTTTGCTTGTTTCTAGTCGACTCTGTTTATGAGTTTGTTAGTCGAGTCTCGGGATTACCTTGTTAGTTGAATTGGGTGTTTTAAATCGCAAATTGATTACCTGCCCGTGCTCAATCTCCATTTGGGCGTGATAATCTGGTTTTTTTTTTAAATGCAAAGGGTGTCCCCGATTTTTTCGTCTTTCTTTATTTTATTTTATTATTTTTATATTATTTTATTAAGTGGGACGACCGCGACCGAAATGCTATACGGTCGTCGCCACATTGACCGTTGACATATCTAACTTACATGTTTGATTTTGTAGATATGTATAATACACCAGATTCCTCGCGCACCGGGCGCAAGAGGCAGAGGACTGAGCCTCGCATTATCCGATATGATAGCGAGGAGGGTACCAATTGTCCCTAGCATCGAGTCAGCGAATATTATGGGAGATGGACGTCGTCCACATCAGGTCTTTCGATTTTCCTCACATCAGATGAGTATATGAGGCTCGAGAGGATTCGACAGATGTAGCTACTTCACCGCCGCTCTTTTAATTGGACGTTCCTGCGAGATTTGGGTATTGACGTCCAGGTACGTGCACTATTGACAGGTACGTGGGCTACTGTGCTCGCGTGTGACTCGATTCCGTATGTCGAGCACACACGTGAGTTTTACTAGACTTTTTTATTTACGGCCACAGACTTCAGTGAGCCACGCGCGGTGTCCTTCTTGCTGGGACGGCATCTGTATGAGATGTTCGTCCCTGACTTCGCTGTGGCCACTGAGTTTTATACCGCTGAGTAGGTGCAGGCTGCTGACTTCCTGTAGAGTGTTCGTGGTTACACGACCCACACTCAGCAGCGCCGTGAGCACTGGCTCACGGAGAGCCAGCTCGGCCAGTATTGGGAGGAGATCGCTGACGGGGCCCACTCCAGTGCTGTTGTGGAGTCGTCTATCGGGACCCCGTCCATCTCTACATCCACAGGATTGTTGCCTGAATTATCGTGGGCCGACATTTGAGCCACGAGAAGTGCAGCAACCTTGATCTGCTGTGTTTACTATCTATCATTGGTCACCGACCGGTCAATGTGGCGATGCTCCTGCTCACGTCTTTTGCTCAGGGTCACAGCTTACAAGGGTCCTCGGCACGCTTAGCCTTAGGGCCATATATTACGAAGATCGCCCAGCGATTCGGTGTCTTTGACCGTTATCCAGTCAGATGTTTTACTGTTGGGCAGCTACAGGAGTTTTTGGGTTATTGGAGGCCCGTCGGGCCGGGATCGTTGACACGTATGATCCATTGGCTTTAGTCCCGGTCCGACGGGGTCCACAAGTGCCACCACTAGAGTGATCAGCGACTGCAGTTTCTCTACAGAGAGGTATCCCAACACGTCGGTAGCATTCCCCGATTCCGCACATCATGCTACCTCAGCAACAGCATCCACTCAGACAGGCATCATCATCTTCATCATGCCAGACACAGCAACCGCCAGTCACACTACACATGATATATCAGCGGCAGTTGGAGATACAGCAGGAGAAGGTGGCGCAGCGGGCCCATCTGGCCCGTTATAATGATTATTTTCAATTATTATTTACTGCTTTACAGGTACCGCTCCCAGACTCATTGACTATCACAGGGGAGCAGCCTGTGGACCCGCGGGATGATGCAGATGACGATCTGCCTGCACAGTAGTCTTTTGGTTACCTTTTTTTTTACTTTATTTTGTTTTTATTCGTATGGTATGTATTATATTAATATTATATTCTTGGGAATATTGTTTGGGTAACCGGTTGCGTGTCTATGTTTATCTATCTTTTGATTACTGTTGTGCTTTATTTTTTTGTATATATTGTTGTAACCGAACATTGTGGGTGTAGTTTACTATTAACCCTCACGAGACCCCACTCGTCCTCCCGGGCTACCGGGAGGTTAACAGGGCTTGTTGCATATGCTAAATGCAATCCTAATTCCTACGAAAGTGAGTTAGGTCTTTTTAACATTTTAACTTGTTTAACTAAATTTATTATGAAACGACTTAATTTGGCTCAATAATTGTTTTTAATACAATTAACAGAAAATCATTTTCATAACTCATAAAAGACCTATGTCTTACACTTGTGAGAAGCTTGCTTCTACACATCTAGAGATTTTGCAGGTTCAATTGTCAATTTGGTAATTGGTTGAGACAAGAGTATACGAGTGTTTATGAGAGTTCGCGAGCCGAATGGTCCTCTTCCAGTCTCGTTGATATAAGGTGATTTCAGTTTCATAATTTATTTTGTTTTCATAGTTTAAACGTTAAAAGTGTAATTGTATAACTGCTAGTAGAAGCATCACATTTGATCCCCGAGTTTTTAAATGCTTAATAGTCAAAAAAAGTCAATTTCAACCCCGACCCTTAAATGCTCTTTATTTATTTAACTATTTCAATATTGAGGACAATGTAAACCTCAAGTGTAGGGATGGGGGAAATTTGAAAATTTTAACCTGATAGTACCTCGAAGAGTGTTCAGAAACCAAAGTTGTTAACTGTTAATTATTGCCATTAATGCCAAGTTATAGGTTTCTGGTCATGGTTGGTGTTTCAGCTTCTCAATAGTCTTACTCATAAATGTTTTTATAACGAGAAGTTGAAAATGGGGTCGTTTAGGCGGGGATAACGAGTCATGGAGACAGGTACACATGTTTATATCGGCAACCTTATTCCTTCGGTACGTGTGTGAGTTAACCACGTATATATAGTACACATATAATATATAGTACACAGATGTCATTTGAGTGCTTTCATCGATGTTCATGGATTACAGGATCGTAGTTGGCAAAATGCAAAAGTGATAGAGGAAATTAGGTTAAGCCTAGTCTGGATGAGCG
>NW_027498695.1:0-45850 GCF_021521415.1 Bidens hawaiensis | reverse complement strand
AAATTAAATACTCAAGTATTCGTTTACAAAATACGAGTTTTTATTACAAGGATTTTAATATCAAAAAGTTGAGCCATTTTGTAACTACACGACGACTCCAATCCTTTCCACTTCTTATAGGTACTTAATTACCTGCATTGGGTTGGAAAAATATGTCAGCTATGTGTTGGTGAACACGTATGACTCCAAAAATAATCAAATAATAGTTACAATTCAAACATAGTTTTCTGTACAAGCTCAGCAAAAGTATTTCTACTTCCGTAATTTGTATCACTACCCTACACACAAAAGTGTTCCGCGAGCCACGTAGCCCTTAATGGAGAACTAGTTATGACTGTTAGCCCGCGGCCACGTAGCCTTTGACTGTTCAGGCTAAACAGTTATGTATGGATCCAGACACATGTGTAATCGGTCTGAGTTGCTTTTTATTTTCTACTTTGTATTATAACGTTTTAGAGATCACGTAATCTCATGTAAACATTGACTGACTCTTTAAGACACACAACCCGTTCATCTTATAGAGTATACATATGTTTTGACTGGTTGTAAAGGTTAACGTATTCACCTGTACCGCCGGTGCGTTTGAAACCTTTTTTGATTGAGAATGATATTAACCTATGCATAAATAGGTTTATATAATATTTGAATGGTATTTCTTGATTAAGCTATTACCTTAAGCTTAAGCTTGATAAAGTTTACAACTTTATTTGTGAATGAAAACACTTTGTTTTATGTGACGTTTGATATAACATGCTTTGGCTTAATAGGTTTCAACACGTTAGTGAGTTTCTCCAGGTAAGTAAACAGGTCCCGCGGTTGATTAGAATTTATACGAATTACTTTTCCTTAGGCAAGAAACTCACTACTTGTGATGTCCCCCTTACATTTTACTACATGCCCGTCAAAATATATCTTTTGTTAACATTACTTTATTAAGAAGTAACGTTTATGAAAACTCGTTGTGAATGTTTATAAAATACTTTCAAGGTTAAAGGTCATAGACTCATTTAATGTCTAAGCTATAACTTAAGTAATTTAAACATAACCCCTACCTTAACGAGCCCTCGGAATACTATTAATAAGAAATGAGTGACGGCTTGACGGATATGATCTTGATATAACTCGCTTAAACGATTAATAGCTTGATTATTACTTCAAAAACTTGCATGAACTTCGAGGAACGGAACGCCGGCTCGTCGTAACAATTGGGCATGCCTTCCTAGATTAACTATGTGTAATTGGGTGTATTTTGGGATGAGAGAGTCTCAATGCACGTCACCTCCTTTTATAGGCGGATTTCATAACCCGCCGCGATACGCGATGGGGTTCCTTTACACCCGTCGCGTAGCGCGACGCCGCAATTTACACCGCCCTGCCACGTTGTGACACGTGGCCTGTCAAATCGTGCCACGTGCTGACACGCGGTTGGACACGTGTACCCGGTTGCTTAACGAGGCCATCGCATTACGCGTTGGTCATACAGGTTGGGTCATCGCGTATCGCGTAGCTGTCTTAATATTTTGTGTGCAAGTCCATAGCACTACGTGATGGGCTTATGATTACCCCGTCGCATATCACAATGGTTCAAGATTTTCAAAATTTTTATTTGAAGTCCCTAAACTTAAAGGATTGACATCTTTGGCTAATTTCTAAGGGGTTAGATTACGTGATGTTACACATATCCTCAAATCATGATTTTACAATAGAATGAAACTTTCCAAAGAAAACCCCAATCTGGAAACCCTAATTCGTTTGTTTGTCGGTGATAAACCTTCTGATGTTGTTTTTCCTATGAATAATTGCAGATGTGAAGGAGGTTAATCGCAAAGATGTGAAGGAGGCTAATCACAATGGTGGTTGTTAAGATACTTTTGAAAACCTTACTAACAATTACAGATGTGAACGATTAGACTGATGTTTGTGTTCTTAAATTAAGCCTCCGGGTTAAGAACATTCAAAACTGATGTTTGTGTTTCCAAAGGTTGGGGTTAAGCGAGTCAATTGCGTTCTCCCAAGACTACCCCTTTTCCCTTCCTCTTTATACAAACTCAGGGGGTGTTTGGGATTCCTTATTTTTACCTCCTTATAACTTATTAACTTTTTAAGCTAAAAGGGTGTTTGGGTAATGTGACTTTTTTAAGATTTTAAAGAAGAAAAAAGGAGTTTTGATAACCTAGAAGAGAGTAACTTATCAAAAACTCCTTATATAATTCAAAAGAAGGTGTACATAAGGAATCCCAAACATGGCCTCAATCATGTTCTCATCTCCACTCGCGTCGTAGTCCCGCTTTATCCATATTTCCACATTCGAATCCTTAAACCAAGGCTTGTTACAGGTAATTTTAGGTTTTGTCATGTGGAGATGGTGGCAATTGCCATGGTGATGGTGGTGGTGGTGATGGTGTAATCTGCCCACATAAGCATGATTTTGTCATGTATTTTCCACCTAACCATGTTTTTAACACACAAGCATAACAAATCATCAACATACTAACGGAGTTAGGCTTCTGTCAATCGTGGCTCGTTGAGAAAAATATGTTAAAAGTTGGGATTGTTCGAATCCAATTTTCCAATTAACAACCTAACTTGACTAAATTGTTAATTAATCTTCAATAGATTAGTCTTGTGATTTCTTCATCTACATGTTGATGTAGAGATCTTCATTTAACACTTTGTTGTTTTGGAATTATTAATTTCTTTAACTTTGATCATGAGTGTTTAGTCTTGATTAATTACTTTGTTGCTTAATAGTGGCTAATGATGATCAATCTAGTGTTAAGGGACATGTGTATGACATGTAGCATCAATGATAAACTAATGCTCTTTTAGGTCACATTACGCTAATTAAGTTATTATCAAAACATTAAGGTTGATTGAAGTTTAAAATCGTTGTTTTTCCAACACAGTCTTCATAAGTAAATAGTTAATTATTTAATAATAAACATTGGCCGTGGATTCTTCGTGGTTTGACACCTTGCTTTCCCTAACTAGTTTAAGGAGAATAGGAAACACAATTATTCTATTTTTACCAGTATCTTCGACACCAATCAACATCGTGTGAGTAAGCGACGTCTGAGCGCTCGTATCCGACACGGGTAAATCATGCAAATCCACTTACAGATCAAGCACCAGGTCAAGCACGTAACTGGGTCGATTACGTGTTTGGCGCGAAGCCCATTCCAAACTGAATATTTGGGTAGGATTTTTTAAATCCTTTAAATTTAGAAATTTTCGTCAAATTATTTCACTTTTCTCAAGTTATGATTTTTTGCCATTTTTTAAACCAACATGTTTCGACCTGAACCCGTCACGACTTGAACCAAAAGTAACCCTTTTTTCCCGAACCTATTTTTACTCGTAAACTGAACCCAAATAGCCCGGCCCGACCCATTTTCCAGGCATAGGATTGAGGACTTGAGTGTGAGTCGGTTTTTCGGCGGCAAGAGGAGACGCATATGAGGAAAGACCGCCCATTTTGACTCGCATTTACTTTTCATCGGCCTATTTTAATTCGCGATTGTATCAGGTCTTCCACTCGACAAGCCCATACGAACCCATCTAGAAATTATTTGAAGCCCAAAATGACCCATTATGTTATAATGATTATCCACATTCACATTGACCCATATTCAAACACTTTGGGTTTGTTTTGCCATCTCTATACTTCTCTATCCATTCATTGTGTCTTTTGTCTGTTAATCCGCACTTAAAAAGGTATCGTGCTAAAATCCTACTCTTCACCAACACTTTACGAATGTTAGTGTCACCTTTCATGAGTCATGCTCCTATTTTCTGAGTCTTCTCAAATTAGGCAATGGATCAGAACGGCCAAGTGCTAAAAACTTACTCATGGCGCCACCACCTCCACTATCTAGCCTGGCTTCACCGATGCTAATAACCATCAATGCCACTCCATCACCTTTGTTAACGTTGCCACCGACGGCACCACCTATGCCACCCCAATTGCCACAACTAGCTACCTCCAACGGTGCCACTAGTCACCATAAAAGGATATTGAGAGTGAACCTAATTTGATACCTTTTATAAAATAGCTCATTTCAATTTAACTCCATTTTGATCGGAACTGTTTGATCTGAGCCAAACTAATATCTTTTTAAAAGCGGTTCGTTTTAACTTGAACTCATTTCATTTTACACCCATATCGAACCCCCTTTCTTTGACCTGCCAACGAAACTCGCATGATTTGTTTGTGCAATTGTACTTAATTATAATATTAACTAGTTTGAGCCTCGTGTATAACACGGGGAATTGATGAAAATTTTAAAATTTGAACATTAATTAAAATACAATCGATAACACAATTATCATACATGGTTAATAAAATTACAATTTATATTAAAGTTATAGGAATTACTAAAGAAACATTAGGCAAATATTTACTTATAAGAAAAAATTCCCTTGTACACTTTTGCGGTTGTGTTGGTCAATATACCTAGTTTATCAATAATCAAATTTTTATTTAATATCTGCTTGTAAATCTTGATAAAGCGACGTATAGATGTCCGTGTGAAAACACGGGTTCTTTCAAATACAAGCCAACCATAAATAATAAAACAAGATTATGTATTAAATCTTAATCTTACCTTAAATATATATAAACAAAGCCTCCTTAAATTTTTTTCAAGTCACAAGATTGTTTTATTTTTAAATGAATATTTCTCATGCATTTAAACCGAATTCACGGGTATGGGTATCACCAAACCTAGATAGCTTTTTAAACGGGTTATAACATCTCATTATATTAAAAATTAATCTCATCAAATATTTGATACGAAAATCTTATAAAATAGGGATATACTAAAAATTAGTATCTGGATTTTTTTAAAGATACTATTTATAACTAAGAAAACAATTTTATAGTAAAAAAAAGGGTCATGAGTCTCACCAAACCCATATAGCTTTTAAACCGGGTTATAAATCTCATTTATTTGTGAAACCCTTTCATCATCAAATCCTAAGTATATTAACAACTTGCTTACAATAAATAAAATTAAAATCCAAAAAATATATATTAGTATTAGAAACAAATAATATAAAGCAACCATGTATTATAGGGAATAAAAGCTAGTTATATATATGATAACTAAGAAAAGAACTTCATGATTCTAGCTTTGCAAAATAAACCAAAAGAATAAATTTAAATGGTTAGTATGTCGATAAACAAATTTATGAGAATATAGTCAATTTATATAATGAAAATTTTAAGGAAGATAGTATTTTAATTGACTTTTATTTTATATACCTGAAAACACTAATAATAATAATAATAATAATAATAATAAAGCAATGTTTCGACCACTTCTATCCCATTTGGTGGTTCTTTTTCTAAAGCTAAATTGTTTCATTTTATAACTTAAGGATAAGCATGATGCTAAAATATAAAAAGAAAAATAAATAAATAAATAAACATTAACACACTTGCTTTATATATACATAAAAATAAGGCTATTTTGGGTTGGGTAATGACCCACAAGGGATCCAAATAACAAAATGAGTTTAAAAAATATGAGGACGGCTGAGAATGTGACAAGTGACACAATGTAGTATTCTTTTATTAGAATAATAGATGTGAATATACATTTTGTGTTTCTTTTTATATTTAGTTTTCCAAAGTACAATGCACTTTTGGTTGTACATTGTGATAAATTAATGAATTGTGTTTT
This sequence comes from Bidens hawaiensis, assembly GCF_021521415.1. Classification (NCBI taxonomy): domain Eukaryota; kingdom Viridiplantae; phylum Streptophyta; class Magnoliopsida; order Asterales; family Asteraceae; genus Bidens; species Bidens hawaiensis. The sequence continues at coordinate 40,166 of NW_027498695.1, read as the reverse complement.
TCTTATAATTATATTACTTTTATGGTGTATAAAATGTTCTTCATAATTATACAAGTGCTATAGTATACCTCACGCCTCGTATACATGAAGTTCACGTCTCAAGTATGTGATGCTCTCATCTCGCGTACGTGAATTTCTCGCCTCCACTTTCTGTTACTTGAGTGTGGCCTCAGAAGATCTCACACTTTTTGAAACCAAGTTCCCAAGTTTGAAATGGAAAAAATAGACTTATAGTAAAATGGTTAAATGAGTAGGGAAGCAGAACAGATATGCAACAACACAGGTCAAAAGGAACTACTTGGCTATGTTCATGCACATAGATGTGTGCCTCTCGTTGGAACCCAAATATTCGCAAATGAGTTTTTCTTACTAACACAACTTCTACGTCCTAGGGTTGACAGTAGTAAAGACAAAATCTCTTAAGCACGTAAAGATCCTAAGTTCGAATCTCAGAAGTAAAAGAAATTTGTCTTTCAATAAAATACAACAGAAAATTTACTTTGCGGGTCAGATATAAAGTGTTTGTTATAAAAATAGATATTAGAGGGTCCTCAATGTAATATAGATTAGTATTATATACATGTAATCTTCTATGATATTCAACCAATAACATACAACAATTCATTATCCGGTTCTTTTTACTCACATAGTATTGTTAATATATAAAAGCATTTTCATTCCTTCTCATATTTTTTTAAATCCAAAATTATATTAAAAAAAACACTGTTTTTTCTCTCATGTTTAAGTAAATGATACTTTTTTATTATTTTATCATTACTTTTTATTTTGCCTCCACTCACCACCAGTTTTAAAAAACATTATGATGCTACAATAATTTTTCAAATATATAGCAACATTTTTTCTCATTCACTCACAACACCCTTAAACCACTCCCTATATTATAAAAATTCACTCACATAGTTTGATGGGTGGATTGGGAATCTAACACCCCAAGTTATAAAAACAAGGATAAGAACAATATTTCCATATAACCTCTTGATGTATACAAACCTATTGTTTTGGTTTCAACTAGAGGTGCACAAAATCGGGTATTTTTAAAACCCGGAACCGGTTTTTTTCACACAGGGTACAAAATGGGACCGGTTCCAGCCAGGACCACCGGGTACGAACTGGAACCGGTTCCGGTTCAGGTACACCGGTTGGGGTCCGGAACCGGTTTTTTTGTGCACTTCTAGTTTCAACTTGCTGTTTCTTAGTGTAATTGAGGTTTTAAACTTATGCTTTTGTTTATAACAGTTTGTTATCTCTTTTGTTTTAGTTTTTTTAGAACAGCAGTTTGTAATCTCTTTAAAGACTTCCACTACGTGGTTAAAACTTTAAAATACTAAAACCATTTTGTTTTATTAGTAAAAGAAAACAAAAGGCAATGTAAATAGTGTACAAAACGCTGGTGCGAAAACTATATATTTAAGACTAATCTTACAAAAATATTTCCTCTCGGTTTTAAAAAGGGTGCCTTACAGGCCAGGCTAAAAGTCGTTGATGCAATAAAAGAAAAACGCCTATCGGAGAGTGAGGCTTATATCGCTACATAACCTACACCCAAGCACATAAAGTCCGCCGAAGCAAGTCTTATCATATATAATAATAAAACATCATACAGAATCGGCTCAAGCCTGTTGCACTTTGTAAAAAAAAGCTCAAACTCCCTACCCATAAATGACAAATATGGTACAAAGTTATGTAGTTTATTAAAGAAAAATGGCACAAGAAAGCAAAATGAGCCAAGGGATTTGACACGTCTCTAACCTCGACTCATTCTCCTTTCCAGTCTTTTAATTCACTGCGCGGTGCATATAGCTTCCCCATTTGGGCCTCGGTATCAACATCGTTAACTACACCCCGACAACTTGGAAAACCGCAATAACAAGAAAGTTGTTCATCTATAGAAAAAAATCTGCAATCAAATATTATAAAGAGTTACTAAACATAATAAAAAAAGATAATGTATAAAAAGTATACATCTTATGAAAGAAAACCTGTAGTCGTATGTGAGTTCTTCCCACTGTGCAATATCCCGCTTGGCAAAAATGATTATGTGTTCATCACCGTTCACGCTTATAACTCTTGAATAACAATTTGGCTGGAACAAAATATATCTATAAGAATTCGCATACTTCACTAAAGAAAAACAAAAACATAAAAGTAATTAAAAATAATTCAATGAAACAAAGAGCTTAACATACTTCACAAGAGTGGTTAATTAAATGTGCAATGCTTCCGGCCCGTGTAGCATCAATTACACGTTCGTCATCAATCCGAAACATGTATGTCCCCGCACCCTGCAAACAGAGATATATAACAAACAATATTCACTTAGTCTGGCAATTTTACATTGGTCTGCTTTGAAGGTTTAGCTGTGACATAATATCCCCTACACTTTGGGTTAATGTCAAAATGCCGGTTACACTTTCAAACAATGAAAACTAACCATTGTATATAGAGCCTTACTAAACCTTCTAAACATAAAAAGACAAAGCAGTAAAAAGTAACTGATAGAAAACAATAATATTGTCGATTTAGTGTTTTTTGCGTGCTATCTTAAAGATCACTGGAAATTAAAATATAACATTCAAGGAATCGACTTTCCATATGAAGCAGAGTCAGGATTTCACAATGAAATTGCATTCACATTTATATTTGTATAACCTGGCACATGCAGTTGGTTGAATGTGTACTCCGCGAAGCCGGTAGCAGATGCTATTGACATTACGTAAACCATAATCCAAATGAGCTAAGCTAATGGGCTTAACACCCTAACGACGACTAACCCTATGACGGCTAACCCTAATATTTCTAATATACTCCAATAAATCACAAACTTAGGGGGTGTTTGTGTTTCCTTATATTTTCCTCTTTATAACTTATTAACTTTTATAAATTAAAATAGTTTTTGGGTAATATGACTTATTAAACCTTTTAAAGAAGAAAAAAAAAGAGATTTTCATAAGTTAGGATGGAGTAACTTATGAGAAACTCCTTATATAAGGTATAAGTAGGTGCAAATAAGGAATCCCAAACAACCCCTTAATTGAGGCAACTAATCGGCCATTGTATCAATAATAGGTTTTCAACTATCATACATTAACAAAACAAATTAACAGATTTGGCCAGGTTGGCCCTCGGTAAATCGGACAGCCAGTTTGGAAATTTTGGTATGCGGTTTAGAGCTTTAAACCAATCGCTTAGCCCAAACCGGATTGTAAATAAATTTATATAATAATTTGTATATAAATATTGATATATATGTTCGGTTCAGTTGGTTAAGCATGCTTATTGTTATAGAAAGAATGCGCGTTCGAAACCCATATCTTTGTTTTTAAATCTTATTTAACTTGCTTTCGAAACCCATATCTTTGTTCCCAGCCATTTAGCCTTTTCTCTATAGAAGTCGTCAAGGACTTCATAGTTCTAGATTTAGCAGTTGCCGTCATGTGCATTTTTCTTCTTTAACAAATAATTTTCCTTAAGTATGAACTTGCTTATCAACTTTAGGTTATAAATTTGTTACTTTAAGAAATGTGGGTAAAAGGTATCATAACATCCATAATAAGATTTTTATTCTTTAATGTAATTGGTTAACATATGTTTATGTTCAAAATCAAAAGAAAAAGAAGAAAATCAACTCAAGTTCTTGAACCAGCCAAACCAAACTTTGAGAATTGTGAAAGCTGATTACCAAAATGTCATCCATTATAAGAAAGCTAATTGTCATGTTAAGAAAAAAATTTTGTATAAATCACAAAAGTCACCAGAAAAGCAGAACTTCATTCATATGAAGCTCGTGTGCCAGGTGTTAGAAGTTAGTCTTGATTAGGGGTTGGATTAGTAAACCAAGAACTTGAGGGTTAAATCAGTTCACATTTGAAAGATGGTGATTGAGAAAATCAAGGATAAGAAAAAGATTATTTAAGTCAAGTTGGTGGCTGTTCTTTCAAGTTATTGTAGTATAAATGGAGAATTTAGGGTCAATGTAATGTGTGGTCTTTTGTTCTTAATTAATAAAGTTTTAAAAAGTGACTTGTGATTTGTCACCAAAATCGTGTATTCAAGTGAGTTTACTCGATTCAATATTCCAACACAAGGAATGACATATTCCGGTTTATAGTTCAAAATCAAGATGTCAAGAAATTTCATATGCCCATATAATAAGGAAGATATTAACTCCACTCAAGCCGTTAGTCATTTTACCCTTAAAGATGTGCAAAATCAAAGAAAGTAAGCCAGTTACACGGAAAAGCAAGGTGGAAACATAAGTCAAAAGCAATAACTTAATAATATCTTATCAAATATATGAGAGGATGTAGGGAGAGAATATGATGAAAGCAGTTAGCATCAATTACCAACATTATTTATAGGCCTCATATAGCAATCGAATTTTTCAAGTGTGATAATGCTTATGTACAAAGAGTTATAAATTACTTACCACCAATGAGTTGTATATCAAGTGCTCTCTTCTGTCAGCTATAGATGGTCTAACAATTTCACCAGTATATTCAATTACCTGTGATAAATCAAACAAGGCGTCATAAATGTTGGGAATCTCAATAGAAAAACTGAACAATATTGGAAAAATATTTCCAGAAAGTAAAGCGTGTACCATATCACCCGCTTTATGCGGTTGTTTAGCAAATATACCAAAACCATGTATTGCAGATTTCCCTGTGCCAAATAATAGACTATATTTAAAACATGTGATACTTATAACATTCTCTTTCACAACCAGCATAGTTGCTCACGTAAATATGGATGTAACTCACAAAATTTAAGAAAGAAATTTAACAAAAAGATGGTTACCAAATGCTAGTCTCTTTCTGAATGTTGTCCTCATGTATACATACTTCTCAGGCATAGAAAATATGCTTGTATGAGACTCATCATGCAATGAATTTTTAAGTTCTCCAATATCAGAATATGGCACTTTGCCTAAAGACTCATGGTGGCAAAAACCGCCTTCCAAATATGGTACATTTTCAACATATGCTCGCTTCAATGATGCAGCAGCAAGAACTTCAGGCTCTTTTCTTCCTCTTCTCCCAAAATAATCATACGGCTCTGCTCATATTTATTTTATTTATATTAAAAGAAATCAATATGCTAATATCATAGGCATGTCAAAATGAGATCAGCAATTAAGATGAAAAAAAGAAGCAATGACAGACCAGTGCGAGCACAGCCAGAAGGATTCACGGGGCGAGCATAATCTAAACGTTGACTTGATATTTGACCCATCCGTTCATCAGGATTGGTACGTTCAATCGTAGGATTAGGGCTGTGCCTTTTACAAAATGATAATAAACGAATGCATTGATTCTCCTCATCCTCCTCTATAGGAGCCAGCTGCAGTCTATCAGAATCTGCAAGCTATGTAGACATATAATAGTATACAAATCGTTGATCAAGAATTTTTCACTTCTTAAATAAATAATAAGTTGCCATTTCATTGAATATGTAAAGAACAGAACTTGGTTACTACATAACAAACAAATAATTACCTCAGCACAAAATCCAGCAGCACGAGCACAAAGCGGATGATACGCAACATAACACGTATTGTTTGAACACTGCATTAGCATATCAAAGTAGGTAAGAGGTTTAGAGCAGTGATATTCATTCAACACAGAAATGAAAAGCTACATAATCAGTCAACAAACGACAGCAACTGGATCATTGTTGATAACATAAAATGAGTAATTCTTTTGAACGGAAAGAACGTAAAAGGCACATGACATAAGAATAAAGAATGGTTGTAGTAAACTAAAATTTGGATGAGTTTTAACCATATCCAACATGCAGAATTAAAATTGCCAAAAGGCAGGTAAAACTGCATAGATTGCTACAGCGTACAAAACACCAACATATGAGAAAACTGAAATAATGTAAAATTGCAGAGTGCAAGCAATAATAACAAACAGTTACCTGGATACAAGCTCCATAAGGAACACCACAAATGCTACATAAAAGCTTCCAACGGTCCTGAATAGACAAAAAAGCATATATTAAACATTAAACATTTAAAAAAACATGAATTTTCATTGACAATGCAAACTGATTTTTTTCTTTTGTTTAGTTCTCTTTAACAGATTACAGATCTATTTATCAAGAAAGAGACAGATCTACCTTACTAACTCTATTCAAACCATCAATCGGCTCCATTTTCTTGATATCAGATAAGCAAGTTTCTGAAAGAGAAGATGTTACAAGAACTGAAATTAATACGCAAAAAAGATGACATACTAAAACAGAAATGGAACCTGGTATCCACATAGCACATGCAAGATGAGCCCAGCGTCCATCTGTTGTAGGTTTCATTGCACCTCCTAGCAAAACAGTGAGTTATTTGAATTGCGTTTTGTTGTATACAAAAGTTGTTTGTTAATTTCCGGATCTGAAAAAACAAGTACCTATGACTGGGCATAGGCAGCAAGGTGGAGAAACCTCAGGTGCCCCTGGACGACATAAGTTGCATAACCAAAGAACACCATCAACAGGTTCCAGTTCCCCATAGCATCTTGCATGAACCTGCCAATAAGAAAAACAAAATATCATCAATATCTTATATCTAACATGAACCTGTCAGCAATCATCATCATCATCATCATCATCGTACTCAGTATATCCCACCAATAGCAAAGCTATGGTAGGGTCTGAGGAGGGTAAGATGTAGACAGCCTTACCTCTTCCCCATAAGGATAGAGAGGCTGCTTCCGGTGAGACCCCCGGCTCGATAGTAGTTTTGCATCAAGCCTTGGACATAAGGCACATAGCACTCAATCATCGGGACACCGGCTGATCGGTGCATGTACCCTTGTCTTTCGGCTATCAACGCCACTACATGATGCCTGATTAACCGTCCGTCACTTTTAACGTTATTTTCACGAGATTAGTAAAATAACGTCAAAATTAGTGCAATTTCACTTTTGCCCACCCGAGGGTTCACACATATATACATCATATGTGCGCACCGCAAGCAGGGCTTGAACCTGTCAGCAATAAGACAAAATAAAGATACTGCTTACCATCATTCTGCACTTATCACATTGCAGGAACAAATTATTGGCATATTCCTGAAAAATAAACACTTGTGTTAGAAAATTATGAGTTAATGTTGATATTTGCAAAATGCAGAAGATTAAAAGGCAAAGACTGGTGAATGTGTAGTGTCTCTGTTTACAAAGACAGATGATGAAATGGTTGCCATCAGATTAAAGCATTACGGGTGATTTGGAAAACTCAGCATAGATATAAAAAATTTCACCTCATCCATGTGACAGACATTACACTTATCCAGGTCCTTCCATTTGACATGAACAGGTCTGTAACCAACTGGCATGGTGTGCGTTCTCCCTGATGTCGACCTCGCTGTCCCCTACAATTAATAACAACTGTAATACAAGACTAGATAACCAAAAAAACTGATATGTTCTAGTAACACTTAAGTCTTTATCCAACTAACTGAGTCTAACTATAGATGTACCTGTATAAGTTTCAACACATGAGGATCAGAAAAACCAAACATATCAGCACCCAACTTGAAGGAGGTCTCTGATGCATCTTCAGCCTGAGAATTATCAGAACTGGTAGAAAGCATCTTTCTTATTCTTTGGTAAATATTATTCCAACATGTTGAAGGATCCGGCCCATCAAACTGCATGACAAAACTTCACATTACTGCAATGTGAATCAAAATGACAGCATAACACAAAACATAGAACAACAATATGAATATTAATAAGAATTGCAGCGACAGTTAAACAATTAAGCAGACCTGATCGCCATCCTCTGTTGTAACTCTGAACAGAGGTCGCGATTTTGTGCCAGCATCTCGCAGCACTTCCATCTTATATACAGAACATACACTTGGATCTGAACCAAACAAGCAGAATCATTTAATGCATCAAACTGGACAGACACAATTGTAGTAACAAAATATATTATGTATTACCTGCTAACGAAGGAAATTTCCTAGTAGCTGTATAGCCTAACGGACAGATAGATTCCTCATCATCGAAACAATCCATGTCTTTAACAATCTTACCTACATGATATCACAAATAAATGAGTACAGATACACATGGTTGTAGAACTCGCTAGGCGCTACTCGAGCAGTGGGATAGGTACTAGCTCGGGAATAATAGGGATATATCAGATTGGAACTTTTATATGAATTTTTTGAAAAACTGCATATAAAAGTTCACATGTATACTTAAAAGTTTACATAGTATAGATATAACATCAACAATTAAACGTAAATATAACGAATCAATGAGAAAAACCAATAACTGAGGTTAACAAGTTCAAAACAACATCTGATAGCCTTCCTAAAACTAAAATAAAAATTATAAATACTTTTTTTAAAAATGTCCATTTTGGCCCAATTTGGGCCGACTAGGTCCGACTACCAATTAATGGGATCGATTAACTACAGATTCATCGGGCTAGGGGTGCCTAGCAATTAATCCACTATTAATCCCCGCCTAGGCCCCACTTTTGCAACACTGCAGCTACAAGGGAAAAAAAGGTCAGTTTGATAATTAAGTTCATTACCAAGCTTTAATACTTCAAGATCCCCTACTATAAAAGGGCCACTTTTAAGGCCTTTGATTTTTCTTTCTTCTATTTCAGTGCGTAAAGAGATCTTCTTTGATTCATCCTCGTCACCATCACCTCCAATATCCGTGCCATAGCCTTTCCTCGACTGTAGCATACTTCTTGGAAGTTTTTGTCTGCTAAGATACCTGATCAACAGATCCAAAACATGTATATTATTAATTTATTATGAACATAAAATTAAAAAAAAATCCATGTAGAAACTACAATGTTTTCATCTTACATTTTTGCTTCCTCCAAGCTTCGAATAAAATCTAATTTCTTGCATTTCAGGTGGAAAGACGATAGAAGCCCTTCAAGAAATGAAATCACTTGCTTTGTTTTAACCCTGGAAATCACAAATATGTACAGAGCGTTACACTTATAACAAAAGATTCTGGAAAGAGTTATCGTATCTTTCAAGTATTAAAAATAGACACCTGGCAAAATCATGTGTGCCAAAAAACTGTACAAGCACAGATTTTTCTCCTGAGATCTTGTTTAGACCTCGACGAATGCCAACAAACGACTCATCCAACACAATTGCTGGCCACACAGTATGACCTGAATCAACAACAACCATGAGAAGTGTAATCAAATAATGTATGCAAGATCTTGATATGCATACCAGTAACTTTGGCCCATATTATGTCCCCAGGCTCAATATCATGACAATCATCCAGATTAGCAGCCAGTATAATCATCTCGTTGACATCAAGATCATCTGTTTCTGAAGAGTGCAGATCACAAGTCAACTTTAGAAATTTTATTTCCTCTGCAGACACATGGAACTTGATTCTTTCTTTAGACAGAACCACCAGCTCTTCATCACCATCTTCATATTGAACCTAATTTTGTCACAACACCCGTTAACATAACCACAAAACTATGTACAAAAACTACTGCTTCAAACACGTAATTCATATACCAAACAAGGATAAAAAAAAACCATTACATGATGACGGTGGCTCTCTGTGTCATACTTTGCAATTCGACCAAAGTACCAATCCGCATCCAACGGCCAATAAACCTTGCATTGTAACCCCACAAATTTCTGAAGATCCACACTATCAAACTTCAACCTGTAATCCAACATTGTATATATATAACATAATTCTTAAGCAAAAAAACAAACAAAAAAATGAAATTTTCCTTAACTGGAACATACCGAACCCATCTCTTGGTCCGACTCGCAGCTGCTGTGGATGATTTATCTACATTATCCATATCTGTCACTTCCATTTCATCAGCGTTTTTCTTCTTCGAAACATTTTTGCGTCTCCTTCCGCTGCTACCAACACTATTATTAGGTTTCCTCCGACATAAACCAGCTCTCGGTCTGGAAGCAGAAGCAAGCCCTAACTTAACAACCTCCTGACTCATCTTCCTCTTCTTATTACTAACCCTAACCTCATCGAATTCCTCATCCTCAACTTTCACTTGAACAGCATCCACCGCCTTCAAATTGGACACGAAGGTATCGTAACCGGAAGTACAATTAAACCTGGGGTTCCGGGTGTAGAAATAGACCACCGGAGGCTTTGGTAGATCGAGTGAAAGGACGACATCCTTCTTGGCTTTGACCTTTTTGGACATGACATTCGTGCAGGGAGATGTGGCTGAGTAGACGATGTCAAGCGGAACGTACCTAGTGGCTTCAGGATGCTGTGATTGTTCTGGATGTGTTAACAATTGGGAAGAAAATGCCATCAAATTTGGGGATTATGGCGGCAAACATGAAACCCTAGTACCGGTTTGATTGAGGTTGTTTTTGAAATTCCTTAAACCTGCCCTATGGTGTGTCCCTTTTGGGGTTTTAAGTATCCAATGACTTTGTTATTTTATGGTTATTGTCTCCAATTCACATACTTTTAGGAAAGTTAAGATGAAAATTATGAACATGTTATTATACTTTAGAAAGGCTCGTTAATGTTAGTTTTTTTTTTATGTTATTGCAGGCGTGGTTGTAAAAATCCTAACAAGGTGTCGATTAATTGTTGATTAATCAGTTAATCACCATTAATTTTGATTAATCTCCAATTAATCATGATTAATCGCTAGTCCGCGCCCCACCTAGCAATTACTACAACGTTGTAGGTGACAAATTATAATTACAAGGGCTATTTGTCTTTATTTAATTCATATGCATCTTAATGGAAGCAATTGTGGTGGAAGTGGTAAAGTGCTTTACAATGTCATTGGAGGTCGCGCCAGTGATGGAATTGAAAATAGGAGCGATCCAAATTCATTTAAAGTCAATTATATGAAAGTAGTTTGTTTATCATTGATTTGATTTACGCTCGTTCCCAATTTTAAATGAAATTTTGAATTTAATGGTTCGTCCATTTTGTCATTCATGATAATTCAGTTTTTGCAGATATTGTTTTACTTACTATATTGAATCCATAGGTGCATAAAAGGGGGAAATTATGATTGTAATTTGCATTAATGCTGTTCAGTTTGAATATGCTCATGAGTTCCTATAGTAAGAGCGGCAACATCTTTAATGCTAGTTTGAAAATAATGATAAGATGCTGCTTTTTTTGATAAGAATGATAAGATGTTATTGTTAATATAGATGGCTTGTGATGCCTTTTGATTTTAGTTTAACTAGATTCATATAGCTTATGAATCTTTACTTAATGTTAATATTGATAGTTGATGTATACGTGTTAGTATAGTGTATTTTAATGATAATTTTAACACAAGTTTATGAAAGGTTATTAATTTATAGAAATGGAAATTACTTAAACTAAACACATACAACAGGTAGAGAACCTGTCGTATATACTATAGATTAGTGTAAGGACCAAGTATCGTTCATAGAAAGCAAATCAAGCTTGTGTGGGCTTGTGGGCGAGGTGAAGCATGCATGTGTGGGCCTTACTGGAGTCCCCCCCCCCCTGTTGGGCTTAGGGACACCAGATTTGTTGCTAGACAAGTTGTGTTTAAGGCAGAATCAGTAAAACTTGCCAAGGATAAGAAAGTCTGTGCTAAGAATCAACATGCCTTGATTCATTTGGCTCCATTACCCTCAAAGCTACTGCGTTTCTGGAAAAAAATTTAGCGGGTCGTGCAAGTAACTTATCGACACCAAATAACCACAGCTTTGTTTTTTTGTAGGATCGGTTTTGCCATTCAGAAGGAAGCGATGGCGCAACTTATTGCCCACTTACCTACATTTCAATTGTAATTGGATCCTTTTATTCAATATTAATGAAATATGTAATTTCGTTACCAATTAATTCACTTAGTTGATTTAAGAGATTTTGGTGAGTTTTTGCAAAATAAAGTAAAATAGCAATATAAAGTTGAGAGAATAACAAGATAATAAATTATGTTGCTTTGGGATGGAATCCATTTTGAATGACTTACTCGGTAAATGATTAGTTAATTGATACGGTAAACATGCCACTTATCCGCGTAACATGCCAACGAGTTATGTTCTTGAGGTTATTATGGAAGTGTTCCTTTTCTCGGCAAACAATCCTTCTCCAACCTTCCGGGAAGCCTTTTGACCAATCGAAAGGTTGGATATTTACATCAATTTACTTATTTTACTTTCATGTGAATTTGCTACGAGCGCATGACAAATAGCAAGCCACCACTGATATAGCCCTGGTTGTTGTCACACCCCAACCTAAGGCGGAAATGTCGAGGCGTGAGCTGATTGCTCACAACTCTCAAGGTACCATTACTCAATATTTAAAAGTGACAATATCTATTTAATTCGATTAAATGATTCAAATAATTCAAGTACAAAAGTACAAAATCCATAATCATACAACAATACAATTTATATCACAAATGATCTTAATTAAAAGTTTTTGATATACGTCTACAGTTTATATCACAAATGATCTTAATTAAAAGTTTTTGATATACGACTGTTTATACATCTCGAATCCCTTATAAAGTTATGCTTATTTAATGTTTTGAGTTTGGTTTAGTTCGTGTTTTGTTAGTCTTTTATTATTTAAGGTTTTGAGTCAAGTTATTTATAGTTATCATGTTTTATATCGTTTGGTGTCTTGAACATTAAATCTAATTCTTTCTATCATCTCATAAGAAGTTTAAGTTCGTTTTGCTCGTTAATGATTACATGATTATTCCACTTAGTGTTTTGATTTGTTTGCATGTAGATGGTGTTTTGAAAGTCAAGGAAAAGAAGGTCTAGAAGGTTCTAATTGTTACTTGGAGTTCAAGGAAGAAGATTTATCAAGATTTTACAAGATATTTAATAAAATAAAATAAAAAGAAAAATCTCCTCCTGAAGAGCGCCGCGCCGCGCGACGGGGAAGGCTAGGCCGGTCGCGGGGCGCCTAGGCATCCTGATCAGCCATATTTTGCAATTTAAGGCCCAACTCGTTTATATATAAAGAGGGTTATAAACCTAAATGAAAAGACAACATATTCCAGCCGATTATGAGAGAGATACCAAGGGTTTGAAGGAGTTTCGAAGCTAGGAATCAAGAAGGATCGAGAGTTCTTTCAAGGAGGTGTTCAAGGATCAATTGCTAAGGGTTTTATCGCTCTAACTTTCATTCCTTGTTCATTATTTATCATGTCTTACTTCTTTGTTTTCAATACTTGTTTAGGATTGTTTTTAATAATGATTCTAGGCCAGACTTCATGTATACCTAGGTTTGATGAACATGTTTTTGACTTGATTCTTGCTTTGTATAATGTTATGATTATGGTTTCGTTTTATTAATAGTAAAAGACTTGATTTTTCTTTCATGATGCGTATAAGTATTTATTATCTTGGTTGATTATTAACTATTGCTTCACATAGATCTTTTATCTTTTGATTATGTTCTTTAGATTTAGGGTTTATGTTTAAATCATTACTTAGTGTTTTGATTATTGTGATTGAATGGGCTCATTAGTTAAGAAGTTTGTTGATTGTTGATTAGGATTTTGAATGCTTTGCTAAATTCCAATAGATGTAAGGTGAGGAGTTATTCATGTGTCTTGGTCAATTGCATGCTAGGATAGATAGTGACAATATTCTTCCTTATTGCGTTGATCCTTGTTCATGATGTCATGTTTAGCTTATCAAGTTATCTAGGGTTTAGTGTTTCATAAGATTGTTTGCTTTATGATACTATAAATTAGCCCTAATTGATGACTGTAAGGAAATCAATAATACTGATTGCTTAATAATCTAATAATTGTTCTTTGGGATTTCGTTTGATTCGGTCAAGGGTCCTTAGGGTTTGTTAGAAGAATATGCTTAGAAATCAGTTTCCATAATCATGTTATTTGTCCATTGCTTGATGATTGTTGATGCATGGGATTCTTACCTAAGTAGATTCCTTCTCTTATTGGTTTCGATCTTGTGTTCAATTGCTTGCTTCTAGTTTACTTTTTTATTTATTTTCTTAGTTTAATATTAGTTTAAAACCCCCCTTAAAACATTAATAATAAATAGCCGTGTCGTAAGTCGAGTCTGATTAGTTAATTTACGTAATTTATAGAGTCCTGTGGGTTCGATATTCCGGACTTACTTAGCTTTAATACAATTGACCGGTTCACTTGCCGGTGTTTTGTTTAGTTGAGTCTAAGGTCTAGTTTTTATTACTTGTTTAATTTAGTTAATATTCAATTGACTGTTTTTAGCACATCAAGTTTTTGGCGCCTTTGCCGGGGACTCTTAGCAATTGCGTTATTAGCTTTACTTGGACTAATCTGCTACATACGTGCTATTTGTTTTAGTTTTGTCTGAGTCGTAGGAGTTAATTTAAGTTTTAGTTTATTTTAGTTTATTTTTAAGTATTCGAGTCTACTTTCTTGGTATGTTGTGTTTTTTAGGTTTATGTCACATCTTCGTTCGCAAGGACCACCGCTGGAGAATCTGGAATTTTCCCCATTGAAGACCGAGGCTAGTTCGTCAGCAGAAAAACAACCGTCAGAACCCGCTTCCACACCAAATTCGTCACCACCCAGTTCACCACCAGAAAGTCCGAAAAGTCAACCAGATGTCCAATGGCCGACAATAGGACAATTGCTGCTCAAGCCTTCGATGGCTTAACCGGAAACCAATCATGCATCGTCGTTCCCGAGATCGACAATCCCAACTCATGGCAGATTCCGTCATACGTCATGAACAACATCGTCCAACCTAATCAGTTTCATGGGCGTGATGACGAGGATGCACTGGCTCACATTAACCGACTTTACCGCGTTCTTAAAACATTTAATTTACAAGGTGCTACCAAAGATGCTATTTTCTTACATCTGTTTCCGTTTTCACTTGCAGGTAAAGCAGCTACTTGGCTTGACACGCAGCCACCTGGCACGTTCACTACTTGGGATGCGTTACGTTCAGCTTTTATCAAGAAGTACTTCTCACCTGCTAAAGCGGTTGTTCTTCGTGATCAAATTCATTCTTTTCACATGGAACTGGGGGAAAATATTGTCATGCTTGGGAGCGTTTTCAAAACATGCTAGCCCGTTGTTCACAGAATGGTCTCACACCATGGGCTCTCGTGGAGAAATTTTACAATGGGCTGAACTACGAAACCCAAGTTCGGTTTGACACGGCCGCGGGAGCAATTTTACTGGGAAAGAAGAATGTCACCGAATGTAACGAGATGTTTGAGAGCTTTGTTCAATCCGATTATGCCAAAGAGCCACATCGCGGGAATTCCACTCCCGTTAGCAGTACATCCTCATCCGCTCGAGGTGTACACCAGGTTAATCTGGATACTAGTGTGGCTGCTGCTTTAGAATCACTAACTAGAGAGGTTAAGGAGCTGAAGGCCAAGGTGGACATGTGTGAGTTTTGTAGAGGTGGACATGGTACGTTGGAGTGCCCGGTGATGAATCAACAGGTCGATTTTGTCGTTGGTCAGAATATGTTTCCCAATAATTACAGCAACAATAATCAGAGTTGGAACACCTACAAAAACCCGAATCAGAATAATTCCAACTGGCGTCCGTCAGGCGCACCACCCGGATTTCAAAATTCTTATGCTCCAGCACAAGGTCAGTATTTTAATGATAATAATACCAATAATACTAATGTTCAAAATAATGTGCAGGATTTGAACGGTGGAATTGGACATTTGGAAGAGATGATGAAGCAAATCCTGGAGAGAGATAAAGTTACACAGAAAAAGTTTGCCGAACACGATTTGCTCTTCAAGAATCAACAATCTTCTATTCTCGATATTCAAAGAACTGTTGGTGATATTGCTCGTCGTTTAGAAGCAATGCCTCCATGTCAGTTTTCGTAGTAGTATGGTTTTTGGTCCGGAGGTAGTTAGTAAAGAAATTGGGAAAAATGGGGATGATGAATTGGTAGATGAGGAGATAGAGGTAGAGGCTCCGGGTAAGTCACAAGTTACAACACCGATTATTGAGCCACTAGTTAAGAAGAATCCGGTTGGAGTCCGGCCACCACCATACATCATTAACCCTGCCTATGTCCCGTATCCCGCCCATCTAAAAAATCAACAGTATACGAAGGATTATGGGCATTTTCTTAATATATTTAGCCAATTAAATGTCAACCTCCCGTTCGTCGAAGTCCTCCAGCATATGCCTAAATACGCCAAATTTTTGAAAGATTTTCTTATAAGAAAGGATAAGTTAGAGGAGTTGTCAACTGTACCGCTGAATCGAGAGTGTTCTGTGGTGGTTCTTATTAAAGTACAGAAGAAATTACCCGACCCCGGCGTTTTTACCATTCCATGTCTTTTCGGAAGTGATACGACGTGTCAAGCATTGGCCGATCTTGGAGCTAGCATAAACCTCATGCCATATTCCTTGTATGAAAAGTTGGGCCTAGGAGAGCTCACCCCTACTCGTATGACGTTGTCTTTGGCCGATCGTTCCGTTAAGTATCCGAGGGGTGTCGTGGAAAATTTGCTCGTTAAGGAAGAAAATTTGGTTTTTCCCGCTGATTTTGTTGTTTTGGATATGGAGGCCGACGAGAGAGTTCCTATCATTTTGGGTCGTCCGTTTTTACGTACTTCTAGGGCAATCATCGATGTGTTTGAAGGCAAGATAACTCTTAGAGCCGGTGATGATAGTGCTACTTATTTGGCTAAGTCCATGAGACATCCTAGTGGTCAAGACGGTCTTATCGATCCATGTCATCTAGTTTACTCGATAGAATCTTTTATTTCAGGCATGGATCCTAGTCTTGATGATTCCCGTTCAGTGAGTTTTAGGGTGAAAAAGGGGCGAGAGGTTTCTAGTTCTCGAGAAATGGTAAAGTGTGTTAGAGATATTGGTGGTGGTAAGCAAAAGATTGAAAGGGTTAGTGGTTTTAAAAAGAAGAAGACAAAGGTTGACGAATGGTCGGATCATGATTTGGAATCTTGGAGGGCATTGGAGTTTTACCGAGGTGGAGGAAGTTCCACTCGGTCCGCCACGTGATTCGTATAACATGGGTTCTTGAGTGAAAACTCAAGTGTAGAGTTTGTAAATTTTCTTTTATTTTATTTTTATTTTTTCTTTGAGTCCCTAACGTGGTTTTTGTAATTCGACTTGGTTTTGTGTTTGTTGAGTTTTGCTAGTGTGAAGATTGAGTGAGCTAGAGAAACAATCCCCAAGGAAGAGTATATTGAAAAAGATAAGTGTGGGGATGGAGCAGTTGAGCCGTATACTTTATATTTATTTATTTGCTGCTAATTATTCATGTTTTATATATTTTTGGGTTGTTGACGCACTTTAATTGCATAATATCTATCAGTTTGATAATATATATTTTTAGATATGTTTGTTTCGTTTGGCCGTGTACGTTCGTGTGTGAGAGAAGGAGTTACTGTTTTGCTGAGCACGTTCGTAGTTGGAGGGCATCCATGGAAAAAGACTTTGGCATCATGTTTCATTCGCATATTACCAGATAAGTCTTTTCCATTATCTAGCTTGTTAACTTTTTATTTTGCTTTTGATTTTAATTTTTAGGTTTTTAGTTTTTTGGCGTCCGACTTTATTTTAATTTTATATTTATTTTATTTCGTCCTTATCCTTGCATTGAGAACAATGCAAAATTTAAGTGTGGTGATAGGATATTTGAGTCATAGTTTAAAGTTAACTTAAATTAAAAAATAAAAAAATTATAAAAAATAAAAAATAAAAAAATTGAAAAAATGTTTTAAAAATGTCCATTGACTCTAGTTTTTTGCGTTAAAGTGGGAGATGATGATATTTATCAGAAATTGGTTTTTCAAACTACTAATAATATGAGATAAATAAAAGAAAGCGCACTTAAATTGGGATGTGTCGGTAGGCTCAGCCTTGAAAATGAAAGGGCAATTTGATAAAATGGGTCGGAAATCTCTTGTGGGTAAAGTGTTTTGTCCGTAGAAAATAAGTAATGAAAGGTCAGTCATACTCAAGCCTCAATTATTGGTATGAAAATGTGGAAATATTATAAAGTTTGAAAAGTTTAAAAATTTTGAGTACGTTATCATATGATGTTTGGGTAGGTTTAACGTTAGAGTATGCCGTGTAGCATGTGATATAAATCTTAAACTGCTAGCTTTAGTGTTTTACGCATCATTGGCGTATGGTTTTATAACCTTAAATCTTGTATTGATGGGATGTCCCGAGTCCGGAGACCATAGGTCTGTATGCCGACTATTCATTTGGGTATTCACAATTCCAAATGGGGTTGTGAATATTTAAAATAAAGCTAAAAAAGAGCAAACCCGCAGATTTCTGCAACATAAGTCTTTAAACATGATCACAAAAAGTACAAATACATTACAGACTTGATCATCCACGCTGTTAGCCATGTGGGGTCCCCTTGCTCGCGTCTCATTACCATTAAGAAACGGACCATAAGGGACACGCCACATGTAAGCCCTTCAGATGAAATTTTGCATACTCACCTATGGTAATGGTTCAGTGTATTGCTTGATAACGGGGGTAGTCATGTTATGGGGAACACTAGCTATTAATTAATTGTACCCTAATCATATCTAATGGCTGCTTGGTAGACTTTGATGCTTAAGTTTAGGTGGATAAACAATACCCTTGATCGTCTTAACTATTCATGATAAAAATTGTGACAACCGGTAATTTTCCCAAACCCATAAGCTAAGTAATCAACCTAATAATTAGGTGATTGTAAATATTAAGCGCGTGCATATGTTATGTGCGCCCTGCGCGAGCGCGCCATGTTAGTCAGCGCGTGCAGTTGTTATGTGCAACCTGCGCGAGCGCACCATGTTAAGAACCAGCGTAAGCATATGTTATATGCGCCATGCGTGAATGATTTGGCTTTATGTTTTCATGTAACTTAAACATTATGTTGTCTATGGGTTGACCATCCCGCATGATGCTAAGGCGGGTGCATCCTACATCGTTTATGCGCGTGCGGAAGGGAACTAACCTACCCGCATGGCGGGAACGTTGAGAGCTAGTTTGTCTGAAGCTCCAAGATGGAATTGACTTCAACATGACTGATCACTATGTTGAAATACCAAGACCACCTGGAGAATCTACAAATGAAACTCAAATGTCCCTAACTGCGAGAAGGTTACGCACCTACCCGCAGCAAAGACATGTCCTATACGCAGAAAGCTATGCGCACCAAGTTATACGCGCAGAACACTTGGTCTATTCTCCAGTTAAGGAGATTACTCCCGCCCGAAAGGAAACAGTAGCGTGTTTCAGAGATTTTTCCACTTTTTACTGTACACTGACAAAAGTACCTGAAAAAGCACACTGTAACATGAAAAGTCAACTGTCAGCCACCCTATTCTCACCAACCCCAGATCTGCATGCTCTGTCCAAATCAAATCAAAATCTTTTATCCACCACTCCACTCTTAAGTAAATAATAATAACTTCCATACTTTATCATCATTACATTTAGATATGAAAAGATTTTAATCCCCTAAAGCAAGGGATTGTGTTCCCTTGAGTTTGCCTATAAATTTGTAGCCTAAATTATCACCCAAAACACACTTCAAAGAACTACAAACTTGCACTAATCCTTTCCCAAGCATCCGTTGTTTCCAGCTCCGATCCTGTTACTAGGTAAGCCGAGAATATAACCTTGAGACCTACTATCCAACCCTTATATTCTCCTATTTCTTGATCTTAATATATATACTTGTTATTTAATCGTATTCTAGACCTTCGATTCCGAGGCCAACACCAAGAAAACCCGAATCTCGATTAATCCCTTAACAAGAACCTCAGGTGAGTCTCACAGCCCCTATTTTCACTGTTTTCACTGTTTTTTTTAAATTGCTTTCGGGGCGAGGGACACGTACTTAAATAATGTTTTATCATGGTATACTTACAAGCTATGCAAGCGATTATGTGTTTTAAGTTATGTTGCATAATGAGCAATGCAAACGGTTATCTAAGGTTTTCAATGTATGTGCGCTAGAACTCGAGTAAGTGATCACTTTACCATTGGAACTCTAAGGGTAGGGACTGCTGGTTTGATCCGCCCACTCGTAGGGGTCGCACCTCTTTGCATGGACGAGTGCCTGGCATGGGGCAGTACTATGGGGTTGAGCCCGCTCGTAGGGGTCGCGCCTCTTTGCATGGACGAGCGCCCTGTTTTCCGGCACAACGTCTGCGCGTAACCCGCGGGACGGTATCCTTAGCTCGTAGGGGCAATGCCTCTTTGCATGGACGAGCACAGTTTCTCAGAATTGTTCGCGCGTAACCCGCGGGACAGTATCCTTAGCTCGTAGGGGCAATGCCTCTTTGCATAGACGAGCATAGTTTTCCAGAAACGTCTGCGCGTAACTCGCGGGACGGTTTTACGTTATTTTAGCTCGTAGTGGCTGCGCCACTTACATAGACGAGCACCGTATCCAGAATTTGTTCACGCGTAACCCGCGGAACGATTTTTATCAGAATATTGTCAGAATTGTGTTAATACGATTTTACCAAGCAGATGTTAATGATGTTGCCAGAAATGTTTCAGAATGATTTTATCAAGTTACTAAAACTTGTGAACTCACTCAGTTTATACTGATTCAAATGTTTTTACGTGTCTTTCAGGAGATAACTAGGCAGCGCATGGAGTCACACTTAGAGCACCACACGCTGAACATCTAAAACAAGCTTTTTGGAAGATTTTGGTTTTATCCCCTCGATGCGCACGGTTACCCGCCGCGTAAGGGGGATATGGCGAGGAAATCTTCAGTTTTATACTTGGATGTTTCTTTTTGTAATCTTTGAACAATGTAATGTGTTTGTAATAAACTTCTCATGCGCAATAAAAATCTTTGAATGTTTTGCAATGGCCCGTGCTTAATTATCAATCCCCACTCGTGCGCGCCCGGCTGTTTCCGCCGCTCAGGGCCGGGTGTGACAGATTGGTATCAGAGCACTGGTTATAGCGAACTAGGAAAAGAAGTTTTTAACCTAGACTATAACCTTTGGGGAATCGCATGAAATATTTTTCAAAGAATATTTTCAAAAGAATATTTTCAAAAGAAAAATCACACACGCACTTAGGAACACGGGTCACTGTCTAGAGATAAGAACATTATGTGCTCTGAGTACATGCGCTAAGTTTGTTATATTTTCTTTTTTATGAAAAGAATGCCTCCAACCAGAGCCAAGGGAATTACCATGACACCCGAGGAGCTCGCAGAAATAATCGCGCAGGCGATTGCAACGCATGAGGCCAGCAAGGCCGAATCTAGTCAGGGTCGCCAAGAGAACGAGACCCCAGAACCCGAATCCGGAGCCTTGAACAAAGGATGCTCCTATAAAACATTCATGGCCTGTAGGCCTTGGCCGTTCAAAGGCACCGAAGGAGCCATTGGGCTCTACAATTGGATTGACAAGATGGAGACCGTTCTCTCCATCAGCGGATGTAGTGAAAACCAGAAGGTCCTTTACGCGACCTGCATGTTCCAAGAAGCAGCTTCGTCTTGGTGGAAGCTCCAAGTAAAGACTTTGGGGCGAGAAGTTGCTCTTCGCAAGACCTGGGAAGAATTGAAAGAAATGATGATGAGAAAGTTCTGCTCTCGCGCAGAAATTCAGAGCTTGCAACAAGAATTCTGGAACCACACCATGGTAGGAACGGATATCGATGCCTACACCAATCGTTTCAACGAGCTTTGCCAGCTGGTGCCAGACATGGCAAACACAGAAGAAAAGAAAATCGAGAGGTACATCTTTGGGTTACCTCCTGTCGTTAGAGTCCCGCTCAACGCCGCCGCACCTCCGACCTTTGACGAGGCGGTTGCGCGAGCCATCACCCTTACAAGGGATACGGTTCGTGCGGGTATGTTGACCACCCGCTTGAACGAGCAGCGAACCTCCGACTCCAAGAGGAAATGGAACTCCCACCGAGGGTCAGACTTCAAACAGCCACCGCCCAAGAAGCAGGAAAGCACAAGGGTTTACGCGATTCAAGCCGCGGAACCATCAAGAAAAGGATACAGCGGGCCTCGCCCATGGTGCAGTAAATGCAAGTATCACCACGAGGGTGAATGCGCAAAAATCGAATGCGCCAAATGTGGCAGACCAGGACACAAGGCGATGAATTGTCGCATCAGAGAAGCTGGATCGAGCGACAGCTGCTACGCATGCGGGAAGCCTGGACACTTCAGTCGGGATTGCCCACAGAAAGGAAACCAAGCTCGCGGGAGAGCTTTTGTGATCGGCGCGGGTGAAGCAAAGGAAGAGCCGAATGTGGTAACCGGTACGTTTTTGCTTAACGGTCATTATGCATCTGTCTTATTTGATACTGGCGCTGACCTAAGTTTTATATCCCATGAGTTTAAAAACTCCCTGGGCTTAGCGACCAGTAGGCTAGACAAACCTTATACTATAGAACTAGCCAATGGTAGGCAGTTATGCGCGAATGAAAGGACTGAGCAATGTGTATTAGTCATGGGAGGTCATGAGTTCAATATAAACTTGTTGCCAATAGATTTGGGAAGTTTCGATATTGTGGTAGGTATGGATTGGTTGGTCGAGAATCTCGCGGAGATTGTTTGTCATGAGAAGCAGGTTCGGATTCCACTGTTGAACGGAGAAACTTTGATGATCCAAGGGGAAAGAAAGGGAGTTGCGACGAAACTGATTTCGTGCCTAAAGGCGCGTAAGTGCCTAAGGAAAGGGTGCTACGCCTTCCTGGCGCATGTAGTAGAGAAGAAAGATGAGCGAAGAATTGAAGACTTACCGGTAGTGCGCGAATTTCCAGAAGTTTTTCCTGAAGATCTGCCCGGATTACCGCCGCCGCGACAAGTCGAATTTCGCATCGATTTGGTCCCAGGAGCTGCGCCAGTAGCACGAGCGCCTTATCGATTAGCTCCATCTGAGATGCAAGAACTATCCAATCAGTTACAGGAACTATTGGATAAGGGTTTCATTCGCCCAAGTTTCTCACCTTGGGGAGCTCCAGTACTGTTTGTAAAGAAGAAGGATGGTTCGTTCAGAATGTGTATTGACTACAGGGAGCTGAACAAGCTGACAGTCAAGAATCGGTACCCTTTACCGAGGATTGACGACTTATTTGACCAGTTGCAGGGATCCAGTTATTATTCGAAGATAGATCTACGGTCAGGATACCACCAACTTAGGGTCCATGAGGAAGACGCGCCAAAGACAGCCTTCCGAACTAGATATGGCCATTATGAGTTCTTAGTGATGCCTTTCGGGCTAACTAATGCGCCGGCTATATTCATGGATCTGATGAACCGTGTGTGCAAACCATACTTGGACAAGTTTGTGATTGTGTTTATAGATGATATTCTGATTTACTCTCGGACCAAGGCCGAGCATGAGCAACACCTGAGATTGATTTTGGAATTGTTAAGGAAAGAAAAGTTGTATGCGAAGTTTTCCAAGTGCGAATTTTGGCTTAGAGAAGTTCACTTCCTCGGTCACGTTGTAAACGAGAAAGGAATTCACGTTGATCCTTCCAAAGTCAAGGCCATCGAAAACTGGGAAGCGCCAAAAACCCCAACTGAGGTGAGGCAATTCCTAGGACTAGCTGGCTACTATCGACGCTTCATTGAGAACTTCTCCAAGATAGCTCTACCTCTGACCGCGCTAACTCAGAAAGACAGGATGTTTGTTTGGGGCGAAAACCAGGAAGCAGCGTTTCAAATGTTGAAGCAGAAGTTATGTAGTGCGCCAATTCTATCTCTGCCCGAGGGGACAGATGACATCGTCGTTTACTGCGACGCTTCACATCAAGGACTCGGATGTGTCCTTATGCAGCGAGACAAAGTCATAGCGTATGCCTCGCGCCAACTTAAGACCAATGAAAAGAACTACACAACGCATGATCTGGAACTTGGAGCGGTTGTCTTCGCGCTAAAAATTTGGCGCCATTACCTCTATGGTACAAAGTGTATAATCTTTACGGATCACAAGAGCCTTCAACATATATTTGATCAAAAGGATTTAAACATGAGGCAACGAAGATGGGTTGAATTGTTGAACGATTATGATTGTGAAATAAAATACCACCCTGGAAAGGCGAATGTGGTGGCAGACGCGCTAAGTAGGAAGGAGCGAATAAAAACGCTACGAGTCAAGGCTCTAAGGTTGACCATTCACGCAGATCTCTCTACCCGCATCCGAGACGCTCAGCAAGAAGCCTTGAAACCGGAGTTTGTTAAAAACGAAGCCCTTGGGGGAATGATTAAGAGTTTGGAACTGAAAGAGAACGGCAATCTATATTTCGCTAACCGCATATGGGTCCCTCTCAAGGGAGGATTGCGCGAGCAAGTATTGAACGAAGCTCACAAGACGCGGTATTCCGTACATCCTGGCGCAGACAAGATGTACCAAGATGTTAAAACACTGTATTGGTGGCCCAATCTTAAAGGCGCCATCGCGACGTATGTCAGTAAGTGCCTAACGTGTTCGAAGGTAAAGGCTGAATATCAGAAACCATCAGGGTTGCTTCAACAGCCAGAAATTTCCATGTGGAAGTGGGAACAAATCTCTATGGACTTCATCACCAAACTGCCAAGGACACCTGGGGGTTATGACACAATATGGGTTATTGTGGATCGGCTAACTAAGTCAGCGCACTTCCTGCCGATCAAGGAAACCGATAAGATGGAAAAGTTAG
Organism: Bidens hawaiensis; assembly: GCF_021521415.1. Classification (NCBI taxonomy): domain Eukaryota; kingdom Viridiplantae; phylum Streptophyta; class Magnoliopsida; order Asterales; family Asteraceae; genus Bidens; species Bidens hawaiensis. The sequence goes on along the minus strand of NW_027498695.1, from coordinate 15,527 downwards.
CCCGATTGTATATTCGAGAAGTAGTTTCAAAACATGGAGTCCCAGTGTCCATCATTTCTGATCGAGATAGTCGGTTTACATCAAGGTTTTGGAGATCGTTACAAGGAGCTCTAGGTACTCGCCTTGATATGAGTACAGCTTATCATCCTCAAACGGATGGGCAAAGCGAGCGAACAATCCAGACATTGGAAGATATGCTGCGCGCATGCGCAATCGATTTCGAAGGTAGCTGGGATACTCATCTCCCATTGGTTGAATTTTCTTACAACAATAGCTATCACACAAGTATCAAGGCTGCGCCGTTCGAAGCTTTGTATGGGCGCAAGTGTAGATCCCCACTGTGCTGGGCTGAAGTGGGTGACAAGCAAATGACTGGTCCTGAATTGATCCAAGAAACAACAGACAAGATTTTTCAGATAAGGGATCGCCTTAAGACAGCGCGCGACAGACAGAAGAGTTACGCAGATGTGCGAAGGAAACCATTGGAGTTTCAAGTAGGGGATAAAGTACTATTGAAAGTCTCTCCATGGAAAGGAGTCCCCCGTTTCGGCAAGCGAGGAAAGTTGAATCCGCGCTACATTGGACCATTTGAGATCCTGGAAAGGATCGGTCCGGTTGCTTATAAACTTCGTTTATCCGCCGAACTCAGTGGAGTTCATGATACGTTTCATGTGTCCAACCTCAAAAAGTGCTTATCTGACGAAACGTTAATTTTGCCGATGGAAGAGATTCACATCGACAAACAGCTGCACTTCGTAGAAGAACCTATAGCAGTAACCGATTGGAAAGAACAAAAGTTACGCAGGAGCAAAATCAAGTTAGTAAAGGTTCAATGGAACTCGAGGCGTGGGCCTGAATTCACTTGGGAAAGAGAAGATCAGATGCGCATGAAATACCCACACCTCTTTCAGAACATGGCTTCTGCCAGCAACGTCTCCTAAATTTCGGGACGAAATTCGTTTAACGAGGGGAGAATGTGACAACCGGTAATTTTCCCAAACCCATAAGCTAAGTAATCAACCTAATAATTAGGTGATTGTGAATATTAAGCGCGTGCATATGTTATGTGCGCCCTGCGCGAGCGCGCCATGTTAGTCAGCGCGTGCAGTTGTTATGTGCAACCTGCGCGAGCGCACCATGTTAAGAACCAGCGTGAGCATATGTTATATGCGCCATGCGTGAATGATTTGGCTTTATGTTTTCATGTAACTTAAACATTATGTTGTCTATGGGTTGACCATCCCGCATGATGCTAAGGCGGGTGCATCCTACATCGTTTATGCGCGTGCGGAAGGGAACTAACCTACCCGCATGGCGGGAACGTTGAGAGCTAGTTTGTCTGAAGCTCCAAGATGGAATTGACTTCAACATGACTGATCACTATGTTGAAATACCAAGACCACCTGGAGAATCTACAAATGAAACTCAAATGTCCCTAACTGCGAGAAGGTTACGCACCTACCCGCAGCAAAGACATGTCCTATACGCAGAAAGCTATGCGCACCAAGTTATACGCGCAGAACACTTGGTCTATTCTCCAGTTAAGGAGATTACTCCCGCCCGAAAGGAAACAGTAGCGTGTTTCAGAGATTTTCCACTTTTTACTGTACACTGACAAAAGTACCTGAAAAAGCACACTGTAACATGAAAAGTCAACTGTCAGCCACCCTATTCTCACCAACCCCAGATCTGCATGTTCTGTCCAAATCAAATCAAAATCTTTTATCCACCACTCCACTCTTAAGTAAATAATAATAACTTCCATACTTTATCATCATTACATTTAGATATGAAAAGATTTTAATCCCCTAAAGCAAGGGATTGTGTTCCCTTGAGTTTGCCTATAAATTTGTAGCCTAAATTATCACCCAAAACACACTTCAAAGAACTACAAACTTGCACTAATCCTTTCCCAAGCATCCGTTGTTTCCAGCTCCGATCCTGTTACTAGACCTTCGATTCCGAGGCCAACACCAAGAAAACCCGAATCTCGATTAATCCCTTAACAAGAACCTCAGGTGAGTCTCACAGCCCCTATTTTCACTGTTTTCACTGTTTTTAAATTGCTTTCGGGGCGAGGGACACGTACTTAAATAATGTTTTATCATGGTATACTTACAAGCTATGAAAGCGATTATGTGTTTAAGTTATGTTTCATGATGAGCAATGCAAACGGTTATCTAAGGTTTTCAATGTATGTGCGCTAGAACTCGAGTAAGTGATCACTTTACCAATGGAACTCTAAGGGTAGGGACTGCTGGTTTGATCCGCCCACTCGTAGGGGTCGCACCTCTTTGCATGGACGAGTGCCTGGCATGGGGCAGTACTATGGGGTTGAGCCCGCTCGTAGGGGTCGCGCCTCTTTGCATGGACGAGCGCCTTGTTTTCCGGCACAACGTCTGCGCGTAACCCGCGGGACGGTATCCTTAGCTCGTAGGGGCAATGCCTCTTTGCATGGACGAGCACAGTTTCTCAGAATTGTTCGCGCGTAACCCGCGGGACAGTATCCTTAGCTCGTAGGGGCAATGCCTCTTTGCATAGACGAGCATAGTTTTCCAGAAACGTCTGCGCGTAACTCGCGGGACGGTTTTACATTATTTTAGCTCGTAGTGGCTGCGCCACTTACATAGACGAGCACCGTATCCAGAATTTGTTCACGCGTAACCCGCGGAACGATTTTTATCAGAATATTGTCAGAATTATGTGTTAATACGATTTTACCCAGCAGATGTTAATGATGTTGCCAGAAATGTTTCAGAATGATTTTATCAAGTTACTAAAACTTGTGAACTCACTCAGTTTATACTGATTCAAATGTTTTTACGTGTCTTTCAGGAGATAACTAGGTAGCGCATGGAGTCACACTTAGAGCACCACACGCTGAACATCTAAAACAAGCTTTTTGGAAGATTTTGGTTTTATCCCCTCGATGCGCACGGTTACCCGCCGCGTAAGGGGATATGGCGAGGAAATCTTCAGTTTTATACTTGGATGTTTCTTTTTGTAATCTTTGAACAATGTAATGTGTTTGTAATAAACTTCTCATGCGCAATAAAAATCTTTGAATGTTTTGCAATGGCCCGTGCTTAATTATCAATCCCCACTCGTGCGCGCCCGGCTGTTTCCGCCGCTCAGGGCCGGGTGTGACATTTATCGACCAAAACGTGCGTTTTACCACCCTTAACCCGCTCGTTTATGGTTCGGCTTTAGTCCCAACCATTTCCTAGTCCGATTGCGGCCCAAACTTGACCCGTTTATAATATAAAGTATGAACCTTTAAGGCTAACGTTTAATACTAGATCTAGGGTTCATTTTAGACGAGCCGCACATGTTTGCAGGTCCATTAAGTTCGTTTTATCATCAAGTTTACAACTTTATGGTTCATTTCTACCCGATCTACTCTACGTTTAAGTTTTGATGCTAACCGTTAATAACAACGTAAACTTTATGCTTAAAAACATACCTTGCCGGATTCGTTTGGTCGCGGTTAGTTCGGTTATGAACTCAAGATCTTGCGTATATCTTGTATATGGAAGATATATTAATACTCACGCTCGCACAATCTCGTTCTTCCCTTTCCTCTCTCGGCTGCGATTAACAAAGAGGTGTGTGTGTGTGTTTTTGAGTGTGTAGAGATTATGGAAAGATGGAATGAGGAGTTAGGGTTTTAGGATGGTTTAAGGGGGTATTTATATCCCTTAAAGCCCATGGACGTAAGGCCCATTACCCTTTAATCCACCTTAATTAATCTAAGTCCATGATCTTTTCTTTAGTAATATTAATTAGTTTTTATCTCACGACAACTCGACGCAACTTTCTTTGTTATAATATTTAGGATGTTACAAATCATATAAATAAACACGTGTTACTTTTATTAAAATATCAAACTTCATACATCCAAACACATTTTACATACATTGATCCCAGAAGCCTAAATTAAGCAAGAGGCTTAATGATATAACCCTTTTCTAGTGTAATATAATGGTTCATTTGAGTTTTTCACAATCTCGTTACCACCATTTTCTTGATCCACCAACTCGGTGAGTCGTTTCATAAGCAACTTAAAGTCATCTTCGCTCTGGGTGAGAGAAAGTCGTGTATAACGATTTGAGTCATCAAAAAGGGTTCCAGGACGACCTATGACTTTTCCCGCATCTAACACTGCATTACAATTATCATCTTCTTCTCTTTCACATTTCACCCATGCAAAAGCTGCAATTATTATATATTAAATTATCGTAGGCATTTTAGGTTTCATGATATGACACATATATATATATATATATATATATATATATATATGCGTGCGTGTGTTCGCGCGCGTGTAAACTCTGCCTTAGATAGAAAACTAAAAAACTTATGAAGCATTATTTTTAACTTGAAAATAAAAAAACTCTTTTCAATTTTTTTGTCTTTCATCTTTCTTAGATTTTGTTACTTTTCACCGCAAAAAAAATGTAAAATAATAAAATAAAAAACGTCAACGTAATGCACAAATGTAATACTATGCGATGCTATTATATTACATATGTGTAATAGTGTGTATTTTGATTTATTCAATATGTTTAATTGCATATATTCAATAGTGTGTATTGTATTTGTGTAATAGTGTTATATTATACGCAAAAAATATATTAAAAATAAAAAAAGTTAATGTAGTGCATGTGTGCATGAATGTTGCGTTATATATACGAACTAGTTTGTATTCGATGTGTGTAATACAACACTATTGCCGTAAGCAATACACACTAATGCACACATGCACTAAATCGATGAGGTTTTTTTTTTTGAACAATATCAGCATATAAGAAGAATGAAAGGGAAAATATAAAAAATATTTTAATAAAAAAGTTATAAAGCAATTTTTAAGAGTTTTTAAGTTTTTTCATTTAAAAAAGTTTACATTTAGACCACCCATAGATGATGTATAGGTGGGATTAAATGTAAGCTCCTCTTAAGGAGAAAACTTAAAACTCTTAAAGAATTACTTTTAACTTTTTTTAAAAAACTTTTTTGTATTTTCTTTTTTTTTCATTATTCTTTTATGTTGATATTGTTCAAATAAATCCCTTGTCGGTAACCTCGTCGGTGTAATGCGTATGTGCAATAGTTTGTATCGCATATAATACAACAATATTTAATATATTTGATACACACCATTGTATATATGCAATATAAGACTAATGCACACATCGAATACACATTAGAACATATGTGTAATACAACACTAATGAACATGTGCACTACATCGAATTTTTATTTTTTTTTTATATTTCATTGCATATAATACAAAACTATTGCACATATGCAATACACAAATATTGAATATATGCAATTAAACACCACTGAACGTAAAAATACACAGTATGACACATGTGTAATACAACTGTATCGCACAGTAATACGTATGTCTATTACAACGTCTTTTTTTTTATTTTTTTTCTTGTGAAGTGTAAAAAAAATATAAGAAACATGGAAGAAACGAAAATTTAGAAATCTTTTTTATTTTAATTAAAAATAATTTTTTAGAAGTTTTTAAGTTTGCTCTTTAAGGATGAGTTTTCTCTTTAACATATATAATGGTTCAAATACAAATAAAGAGTTTCCTAAAAATGACATGTTTACTACCTTTAATATGATATATGTATATATAATAGTTTTAGTCTCACGTATTACGGGGATTATTTAGGTTTTTATTTTTAATTCTTTATTACTTTATATTTTGTAATATTTGTTTTATTTTTTAATGTAGTTTTGTTTTGTTTTAATAGGTTTATATTAGTATGTTACGTTCATTATTTTTTTTAACGTTTAGGCTATTTTGGTTGAGATGTGTAAGCTTTTTATATTTGTAACGAATGAACGTAAATGAACATGAACATGTAAATTTTTTTAAACAAACAAAAATGAACACAAATATTTGTCATATGAAAAAGGGGGAGGTGGATATAGGTGACGATGGTGGTTGATGTATGAGAGAGGTCGTTAACGATGGTAGGTAGTAATCAGAAGTTAACCGGTGATGGATAGGATAGACCGGCGATGGAGAATATGTAGAGAATTGAAATTAAATTACGGTTTGATGATGAATTTGTTTCACAGATGAATGAGATGGTATAACTCATTTAAGTGTTATCTGGATTTGATAAGACTCATGACCCATGTAAATTATTGTTTTGATAATTAAGGAGTTATTTTACAAATAAATGAGATTTTATAACTCGTTTAAGACATATCCGGGTTTGGTGAGGCTAGTGGCCCGTGAAAATTATTGTATGATTATGGAGATGTTATACCTCATTTAAAGATTATCCGGGTTTTGTGAGACTCATACCCGTGAAATTGCGACAAACATATGAGAAACCTCAAATTAAAAATCAAGAAATTAGGTGGTTTGAGGGGGGGTTTGGGAGCAACCAACATATAAGAAATATAGATAGGATAGGATAGGTTGGGCAGACAGACACATAGATAGATAATGTGTCACTCACTAGTTGCTCTGTAGTCCTCTCAAGTCATCAAATAGCTTAATTTATGATTGAGGTAACTTTGTAAAATAGTAACCAAATTTTAAAAGTGATTCAATTAGGTCTTTTATTAAATTGTACGTTTTAAATTGTCCTTTTTATAATGTTTTGCTGTTGTTTCAATTAGAAAATCTTTTTACCTATCTTTTTGGATGTTGATGTGAAGTGATAACGTGAATTTTATTTTATATGTTAATGTTTTGCTGTTTTTTTTAATATGAAGACATATATTGCAAATCCGATCACCATGTGCTCTCCTCCATTGCTTTCTAGAAGCACAAAAAAATCGATGATGCTCGATTTGAAGATTTAGTGACTCGATAAAATGAAAAATTGCATGAGTGATTTTTTAAAACTTAGTTAATATTTTATAAGATATTCACAATAAAAATAAAGAGTTATTAATTAGTTTCTGAGCTTTGTATATCTTAAATACAAATGTAATTTTACGTATAGAAACACCATTAAACATGTTGATGTTATTTTTATTTTCTTTTTCTTTTTGTAACCAAATACCTACTCATGTGTAGGCAAAGATGTAGGTAATATAATCTATGCGTAACTTATACATATGTGCGTGTTTTATAGATAAATATAACTGATTTTTTTTTTCAAATTTTATATTCTAAAAGGTAGTAAACATTGCATGAAATATTTTCTTATAGTTTCTAATTAAGTCATCAAGGTTACATGAGATAAATTTACCTGGATTTGGCTCTCTAGTTTCGTTAAAGAAAGTGCAGTGCAAAGGTTGTCGCTCCTGGATTGAAAATCTTTTAGACTTTGACATGATAGAAGTCAAGCTATCCCAACGATCCTTCATTTTATTATTTGTAAATTCGAAAAACGATTTTCCATTGCCTTCAACAATTAATTTTAAAATCTTCAAAACTCTTAATTGAGTGTCTCTTGAAACTCCAGCACTAGCCACAGAGGCATAGGTTAAAAACTTTTCATATACATCTTTATCTTTTATAATCGCCCACCTATATATAATTATATATTGTGGTTAAAGCATAATGTGTAAGTATTTAATTACTTATTCATGTTTCATGTAAAGACTGGTTAGAAACAAAACACACATACCCAAATCGTGAACCGGCATGACCTGTGAGCTTGGAAAGACTAAAAATCATAACATCTTGATCTGAAGGGCTGGGGATAGGAGTAAATTGTGGCCAGAAAAAGACATGATCATTTATCGTCTTCCTTCCTTTAACTGGTTCTTTCAACCCCCCATCTGGATTGTTTGGTGAGGTTACGAATTCAACCAAATCAGTTTCATTTGATTGCGATGAGTTTGTGTTTCCTTCAAAGTTAAAAGTCTTGGCGTTGAAGAACGAGGTTTGATCCTTGAACAACTACAGGTCGCAAAAAAAAACAATATACTCAACTAAAACCATCATAAAATTTGAATAAATATCTAAACATGTTACCCAATAGTACGGTGCGGCAGCGAGGACGCTTGACGGTGAAGATATGTTTTCAGAGGAAAGAGCATAAACCGCTGCGCTTAGAAGTTGAGCTGACCCAACACCGAAGACTATGTATCGCCCTTCGGTGATTGCATTCCCCACAACGGAATGCAGCGTACGAATGTACTCTTCCACCTGAGACGACATCGTAGTGCTGTCACCGTAACTGTAACTCATACGATGCCACCCCGATATGACGACTGCACTTTCCGCAGCATTTTCAATCCAAAATGGCTCAAGGAATATCATATCCCCACTGCAAAATCCACAAATGTCACAACTTTATGAAAAAAATAAACGTTACATATTTTCCCTTAATCAGGTTAACTGTCCCCCGTATATAAAAAATAGAAGTACGTTCCTGTATTCGATCGGTCAACAACTCTCATCTGTGATATGTTATGGTTGTTTCACAAGTTCACTTTTAAAAAATAAACATGTTTGCTTCATGTTAGTAATGAGAAATCACCTTCGAGCCATGGCAGGACATTCAGGATCAAATACCGAGCAATCAGTGCCATTATAACAGCCATTGCACTCACAAACAGGTTGACCACCAGGAGCCAACGTGTCAACAAAAGCTCTACCATGGCCTGAGCATGAAACTGCTGCAACCGCCTCCGCCTCTAACGCCGCTCTCTTAGTCCATGTCAACTCCGACGACGATGACAGGTGACTAAAAATCTCCAGAGTCTTCTCTCCACTTCGAGCTCCACCTACATACAGATATATACCTATACTAATGAATAACACATTGACTGCTATTGAAATGAAGAAACAATATTTCTTTGTTTTGTTCATAGTGTAGTACGCAGACTTTTCCTGCTTGAAATGAAACTAGAAAACATTGCCAGTATTTATACTTAACGAGACCGGGTTAGGTGACTTGTTACGCATGTTCATGTGTGAGTTTACGTGTCAATATTAAATATAGAATACTAAATGAACCTAGACTAATATATATGTCCCATGCATGTCTTTGGTCATGCTCGTGTTTGGTGGATAAGGATTGAATGTGTAAAAATCAAAAAACAGGCAAAGAGTATTCTATCTAGGCAGGCATATTCAGAACTCAGGTAACCATTTTCATTTTGAAGTCCTTGTTGACCTAGGCAAACTTGTAGTTAGTATGCATCTTTTGCACGATTGCAAGTGTTGATCAACTATGAGGTCACCTTCTATACATGCTTTAATTATGTTTACTTGTGTTGCCAATCACATGATGTTAATATGGTACTAATTTAGGAAATATGAACCCTTATTTCAATAAAGTTACTTAACTTCTTTTATTAGGTGTTTTATTCTAACGTGCTTAATTCGTTCTATTATAAGTGTTCATGTTTGAAAAATACAAAGTTTAAGTTGAATTGAATTATTACTTTTTTGTATCAAATGACAATAATGCACTTGAAAAGTGGGTCTATCAATATTGTTTATTATTGTTAGTTGTGTAATGGTAAACTTGGAAATTAACTAATAAATTTAAAAGTAAACACTTATAATGTCACAAATAAAAAAAATGTAGACACTTATAATGAGGCGGAGGGAGTAACATTTTTAATAAATATTAAAAATAAAAAATATAATTAAAGTGAGAGAAACATGAATATGGGTATGAGTGAACATTTTATCCATCTCGAGTTACGTTTAACAATGGTTTTTGTTAATTAGTTAAATTCTGGTTCATTATTGCTTCCTACCTCAAGTTAACTGGAAAAATAATTTGTTAGTTAGTAGCTACTAATCAAGATTCATATATTTAAAAGGTTTGTACATTAAGAAATAAAACTATAAAAGATAGAAACACTTAATATAAGTTGAATGACTTGTGATGTCTTTGAAAGTGAAGACCAATGTTTAAAACCCATTTAGTATCGGAATCAAAACTGATTTTCTTGGAATAGCTTAGGAGTAGGAGTTAGAATAGTAGTGGATGAGTGTATCATTTGTCGTTTAAAAAGCAAAATTGAGTAGCTTTAGAAGAAAAAAAAAACTTTTGAGTTATTTATGTGCATCATTTGTAAAACTTAATTGGTTAGTAATAAGTTATAAATTTTCTTTTAGAAGGGACAAGTCATGTCATGGCTCATCAAGATACTCTCTCTTGTTTCCTTTTTACATGTTTCTAACTACCATTGGCCCCATCTACTGAAATCTTCTATATATAACAAAAATTGACATTGTGAAGAGTTTCAATTCGCTATTGGTTATATTTATTATTCATGCTAACTTACCGGACCGTTTTCATCAATCTCCTATGCCCTTCTTTATTAACGCCCTGTTCTTTAGTTTTTTATAAAGGAGGAAAATGAAAGGAAAACTAAGGATAGTTAAAAAATGGGTGTTCTTTAGGGTTTTTTTTAGGATGGAAAGGAAAGGAGTAGAAGAAGTTAGGAGGGATTAAATTAATGCATTTTCCCAATAAGTTATCCTCCCAAAAATGGGATGATTACTAAGGATAACTATTTTTTAACATATTTATCTTTTCCTTTCCTCTAATTTCATTCAAACTCAAGAACACACCTAATTAAAAAGATTTTCCTTCCCTTCCCTTCCCTTTCTTATCATTCCCTCTCCTTTCCTTGGTTAAAAAACTCAAGAACAAGGCGTTAGCTATCTATCTGTGTTTTTTTAAGGCGTAGATTTGTAAAACTCACGGAGCTAGTTAAAAAGAACTAATTCCAATTAGCTAAAAAACAAAATTACATAAAAATAAGAGGATTTAGGATTCACTTGGTCTAACTTGTTTGTGCCTGATAAATTGGTTGTGGCTCAATGGTAGAGCACTCACTTTACTAGTGAGAGGTAGGAGGTTCAAACCTCACTATCACCAATTTATATGGGAGATGTGAGGGATGACGCTGGCTTGCCATGGTTCGAGTCCTGATCTCACCCGGTTTTACTGGCTCCTCGCTGTCGTGCCATTTGGCGGGCGTGGGGGTCGGGTTTTATCCGGTGAATCCCTCAATAGGTGGACCGCTAGGGGCTCCGTTCGTCCGGATTAGTGGCCGGCTCAGGCTACCTTTAGCCAATGGGGGCCGCGTACAGAGTACCCGACGTTACTTAGTTGGTCGTTCAAAAAAAAAATTTGTTTGTGCCTTTTTGTTCTTACTTACAATCCAAAGAAACGAGAAATATAAAATATGCTCGAAAATAATCTACATCTTCAAATCACCCGCTTTAAAAATTGCCATATTTCTAGTCCTTCAAATACTCCCTTCCAATTAAAAACAAAATCTTCCACCACTGATTTCTTCTTTTTTGATAAATGAATTTGATCCAGTCAAATAAATATTCTTAGGTTCCATAGTGATTGGACCGACTAGATGAAGCGAAGAAAGCACTAGTTGCCAAGTGTTAGAAGCTACCCCACAACATGTAAAGAAATGAAGAGTCGTTTCAGTGTCTCTAGAACAAAACGGACTTAAATACATGGCACATATCTAGAACTTTATAATTTGAGACATTGGTTCAAGCCGGTACACTATCAAGCAATAATGTTTACCATGTTTAATTATTTTGGGGCACTTTTATTTCATCTAGTTTGCCATGAAATTCACAGGAGAGACTTTCTTCTATCAATTTCCTTATTTGTTATACCTCAAACTTCGTTTGATTTTTATAATCTCATTTCCACATATTCTTACTTGAAGACAATGTATGATGATCGATAAGATCAAGCACCGACCACCATTGCATCTCCTCTACTCCTCTAATTGGCTGACGCCAATCCCACACCCAACTTTGATCATGAATCTTATCCTATATTAAACAATTTTTATTGTTTCAAGATTAAACAAACCTTGGCTATAAAGACGTCAAATTGTCATTACCAATCTAATGATCGTGCCAAAAATGGATCGGGCCAACTCATTAATGCGTTTAATGATTTTGTTCCAAACTCTGGTACCTTTGGCTACCCTTTCTTTAACGAACACCTCTGAATCATTTTCGTAATCTCCATGTATAGAGTCAATATTTTGTTCCAAAGAGAGTTTTTACTACTATAAAATCTCCATTTCCACTTAAGTAATAAGGACGTATTAAGGGCATATATGCTACAGATACTCAACCCTCATTGAGATGCATCATTTAAAGCTAAGTCTCATTTAATTCATGACATATATTCTTTTTAGTTTTGTTCCCACCCTGAAAATAAAATAGCTCTTAACTCATCAAGAAGCATATTTACTTTCAAGCATAGTTATTGAGAATGAGAGAAATACAATAATTAGAAATCGAACCTAGAACCGAGGCAAGCATAGTTATTCCACCAACTGATAACAGATCCTACTTTCAGTTTGACAACTTTCTCTTGAGCATATGAGTAGTTGGTTCCTAACCTATCAAACAATTCTTTCTCACCAACAGGGATTCTTAAGATATTCGAAGGGAAACAAACCCGAACTTCATCCCATGTCTTTAGTCAAATTTTAAATTTCATTATTCTTAACGCCAACTCCATATAATTTTGATTTAGCATTATTTAATTTCAACCCTGAAATGAGAAAGAAACAATTAAGCGTCCTAAGTATATTAGCTAAGTTCTCTTTCGATCATCTTCACATAATCACCACATCGTCAGCGTAAAATAGGTGGGATATCTCAATATTTTTCTTCCCTATGATAACCGGTTTAAAAATACCCGAATTCACCAATTTGCTTATCATAATATGTAACCTTTCCATAGCCAAAATACCAGAAAAGGTAACAGTGGGTCTCCTTGACGAATGCATCGTTGAAAATTTCAATTCAGTCGTTCGACTTCCATTGATTAACACTAAACCTATTGAATAAAAAAGACACGCCTAAATCATTGCAATACAATGAGATCAAAACTCATAAATTTCATAACACCCAACAGGTATTTCAAGCCAAAGAATCATAAACTTTTTCGAAGTCAATATTACAATCGTTTTTTTTTTCACCTTTTTATTCCAACCCACATACTATCCGAGCAATATTACAATCGTTTTTCACCTTTTTTTCACTGTTTAAAGTCAACGGTCCATCAAGAATTTGCCGGCCGGTTTTTAATAAAATGCAAACTGAACCGTGTTGACGGCATTATCAATAACTTTAGAAAGTTCGATCTTAATTAGTTGAATTTTATTTATCTAGCTACATTTGTTATTTTTTTCTTTTTGCACACTTATTTTTCTGTTAGTGTGGATTAATATGCCTTTAACACGTTTCTATCCTATATCTACTATCTTAGTTCTTCCATTCTTATTTGTTTCTTCTTTTTTGCCCGATTATTTTACAAATCAAGTTCATCTAAAATTCTTACATCTCATTAATTAAAATTACTATTAATATTTTTTTAAATGTTTAGTTTCTCAAATTCAGACTTAATAATTGATATAAAACACATGTGCATATTTGTTTTTTTGCGACATCGTTATATTTTTTTGATCTTTCTGATATACTTGCAACACCGAGAGCTGGTATCATACAAAAAGTTGTATTAGCTTTTTTTTCCCACACATGTTTTTGTGTGTATGTTGGTTTGATGTCCCTTTAACACGTTTCTACTACTACCTCAATACTTGTAAGGCTCCAGTCCCGGTGACATACATTGACGTTGAATTTATTCATAAACACAGTTTTACATATCATAGTGAATTAAAACCTTTCGTGGAATATAAAAACATCAAACATTAATTACAAAATATTAAAATCTCGTCTTTAAAATTTCAAATTGTCTTAACACAAAACATCATAACTTTTATTCACTAGATGTCAGTCAGCTCAGTCCATGCCATGTGTCCCCCTCAAGCCAGCTCATCCATCCTATTTGTCTGCGTGCATACTAAAAGTCAGCTACGCTGAGTGAATTCTAGTTAATCAGGCAACATACATTACATTCATATACATACTTACACGTATCCGAATACACATATTAATACCTTAACCTGCTTACACTTCATTCATACATGCATATATACATTAATACTTTATACTTTCATACTTTCTTTCTTTCATAGTTTCATACTTTTCATACTTTCGTGTTTTAGTTTACTAATACATACATAATTATCTTTACGGTTTAAAGATCATTTCGCCCTACATACCTCGGATATTATAGGGTCCGGTACCCTTCATCCTAGGAGATTATTAGAGTCTGGTACCCTTCATCCTCCGATATATTATTAGGTTCCGGCGCCCTTCATCATCGGATATTATTAGGGTCCGGTTTCCTTCATCCTCGGATATTATTAGGGTCCAGTGCCCTTCTTTTGTACCATACTATCGCATACCTCGGGTATTATTAGGGTCTGGTTCCTATCTTTCCATACAATCATACAACCATACATTCTTTGCCATACATACATTATATATAAATACACACACACACACATACACACACACACACACATATATATACATATATTTATAAACATCTGCATATATACTCCTAACCTTTTCTACATTCGTTCATCATTTCAATATCACTCATATATCTTTCAAAAGTCATTCTTATAGCATACACTTACCACTTAAGGTAAGTGTATTAAAAAACACATATGAGTATGAACATAGCCCCGAAAAACATAACAGAGAAAATGGGCTAGAAACTCACCTGAGTCTTGTTCTTCTCCGAGTTAACAGTAATACCTTTCATTGGCTTTGCACGGATAACTATGTAATAATTATAAGTATCAATTAACTACCTCTAACTATATCATCCTATCGAATCATCATTCAAATCGAGTCACAATTCTAATCGAATGATCACTCTAATCGAATGACAGTTATATTCGAATGACCATTCTAATCGAATGACAGTTCTAATCCAATGACAGTTCTAATCGAATGGAATTCCATTCGAATGACATATTCTAATCAAATAACCATTCGATAAGATTACTTTGTTCATTCAATTCAATTACTTTTCTATTCGATTCGAATACTTTTCCAAACGATTACTTTGTTATTCGATTACTTTTCTATTCGATTCAAGTTTCTTAAGGGCTCGATTCATATATTTTTTCATTCTTATCACTTTCCAGCCTTTCCTTGCGACTCGTTTTGCATGTCTTGCATAAGAAATGAGTCCTGGTCTATAACCACATCATTTCCTTGCATTAACCCGGTCCAAACGTTACCATTTTGTCCCGTTTCATTCCAAGCAACTTGTTTACGTTCAAGTTTACATTTTTCTTACATAATAAGGCCCGATTTACTATCCTACCAAGTTTCATGCAAAACCGACTTCGTTTACTCGTCCTTTTCACAAATCGAACACTACTTATTTTACTCGAAACGAACCAACAAGCCCGTTTACTCGCAATTTCATTACTTTATCAATAATCGTGGCCCGTTCTATCATGCTACCAATTTTCATGCAAATATGTACACGAAAAGTAAACCTTTTTAACAAAAACGTACATTTGAGATTTATGTTCGAAATCACTCGAATAGCCCAACACCATATCAAACGAACTCGGAATTGAGTGATTCACGTGGCTATGTAACCATCTCGCACCGATCTACAAACATATCAGCTTACCGTAGCCGGAAA